>NC_080728.1:7715000-8015000 GCF_019097595.1 Hemibagrus wyckioides
ACCATACTATACCATACTATACTATACCAAACCACACCACGCTATACCATACTATACCACACCATACCATACTATACCATACCATACTATACCAAACCACACCACGCTATACCATACTATACCAAACCATACTATACCATACTATACTATACCATACCATACCATGCCATACCATACCATACCATACCATACCATACCATACCATACCATACCATACCATACTACACCATACTATACTATACCATACCATACCATACTATACCGTAACATACCATACTATAACGTACTATACCATATCATGCCATACCATACTATACCATACCATTCCATACCATACCACACCATACTATACCATACCATACCATACCATACCATACCATACCATACCATACTATACCATACTTCACCATATCATACTATACCATACTATGCCATACTATACCATACTATACCATACTTCACCATATCATACTATACCATACCATACCATGCCATACCATACCATACCATACTATACCATACTTCACCATATCATACTATACCATACTATACCACACCATACTATACCATACTATACCATACCATACCATACTATACCATACTTCACCATATCATACTATACCATACCATACCATACCATACCATACCATACCATACTTCACCATATCATACTATACCATACTATACCACACCATACTATACCATACTATACCATACCATACCATACCATACTATACCATGCTTCACCATATCATACCATACCATACCATACCATACCATACTTCACCATATCATACTATACCATACTATACCATACCATACCATACCATACCATACCATACCATACCATACCATACCATACCATACCATACCATACCATACCATACCATAGAACACCGTATTACAACATACAACACAATAAAACACCATGCCTGATCATACCATACCACACCACACAACACCCCACTACACCTCACACTACACCATACCATAAAACACCACACCATACCACACCACTCTTGCATCAAAAGCATGTATGCCACTGACCATCATCCACCTTCTGAAGAAAACTGAGGTAAGGCTGCAAAGATATCAACTATTCCTTATTTACCTGCTCATATTATCAGACTCCTCCACCCTTACAGAGCCCATGCTTGACACCACCCCTACTTTCCTTATTAAAAATAAATGTTAACATTAAAACAATTATAAAGTGCTTTAATGTAGAGAATGGAGAATAAAGCATAGTGGATTAACATTTTGACATTTCCTCAATGATAAAAACTTTAAGTCTACAGAGGTTATTTTTGATCAAAACACAACAAAAAAGTTATTCTATTCTTTGCGATTACTTCTTTCTTACATAAGATGATTAAAAAACAAGCAATAAAACTGCTTATTTCTCCAATTCTGGAAAGTACCATAATTTTTTTTTCGTGTGTGTCATAGATAAATACTATAAAGAGGCTTTATACGTATAGATGTTATTACAATCAATACAAAAATTGCAGGCTGTGGGGCTTTTATGCTCAAGAAATGTACACAACCTACTCAAGCAGCAAAGTCGGTTAAAACAAAATAATAAAGCAGGTTTTTTTGTAGAGTAAAAGAAAAACCGTGGCTTGGCCAATTTGGATGAGAATAAAATTACCTGAAAAATGAATGAACCCAAGTCTGAAATAAGGGATTAGACATGATATGTATTATGATCATTGAATAGGAAAGAAATGAAATAGTGATGTGATTGCAATGGTTAGAAATACAGCAACAGGGTTGGTAAATGTTAGAAAAGTACAGGCTGTGTAATGCAATACACAATCTTAAAAATAAACTCAATATTGACCTGAAAATTTATACTTCATATATATACGATTTAATACATTACTGCCTTTTCTTTCTATAAGGTATGAAAAATGCTACGCTTTAATATCTATGATAAATATTATGTTGAGAATCATAGGGGTTGCCTGTTCTTTTACACTTTTGTTCAGCTTAGTTCTCAGTTCTGATTGGTCAGAATGCTTTTGATTAATTTTCTTTAACAGCAGGTCTCAGAGTCTCTGGTAAGGGAATAACTTTTTACAACTGACTTAATACAAGTGATAAGAGAAGCTAACTTTTTTTCACAAAAATCCCATGACATTAAACCAGATAATAATTATTTAATACATTTAAAGTGGCATATAACTGCAATTTAGGATTTGCAGTTATTTGAAAATGATCCATAAACTCACTATCCACTTTAGGAACACCTGAACACATTCATTCACTTAACCAATCAACCAATCATGTAGCAGTACACTGCATAAAATCAAGCAGAACCAGCTGAAGAGCTTAAAATCAAGTGAAAAACTAAAGAACATATTCTGGACTGTTGGCAGAAGATATCTTGTTAGAGAGAAAGGTAAGAGAAGAATGACCAGACTGGCTTAAGCTCCCAGGAAAGCTGCAGTACTTCAAAAACAACAAAAGAAAAAAGTTATTGTAGATGTGCATAGTTCCTCTACACACAAATAATATGAATGTAGTTTCTAAAGTCATCCATTCCTGTACCTTAATCAGGTTCTAAAGAAACACTATACATCCCCCTGGCTGTGTAAAGTGGTGCTGAAGGTCAGCATTTCCATTAAAAAGACGAGAAGTGTGGGAAGAAATAGAACCTCATAAAATCAAGTCCCAATTTGGCATGACATGTCCACTTAGCACCTTTCTCCATAGACATGTGGTCCCACTGCGTGTGTGTGTGTCCGTATGTATGTTTTGACTATGGAAAAAAGCTCCATTAGGAGTTAATGTGAGTGTTGACTTGCAGATTATTCCCCCGACTCACCTCCCCTTTAACTCCATCAGCACTCATTACTGCAAAAATAACAACATACACACACACGGTTAAATGGTTGCTGATGGCAAAGGCTTGTGACCATTATGAGTCACAGGTTGTTGTCGACTGTGAGGTATACACTCACTGATGGCTTAAGCAGCTGTGGTGTGTGTGCTTCTCTCGGTTTCTCTCTGAAGTGAGCGCTTCATTGTGTGATTTTTCAGGTTTTCGTCCAGTGCTTTGTTTTGTCCAGTCTGTATTAGGCAGTAAATAGATGAAGCTTCTTCCCAGATGTTGTTCCCATGACCTGAATGATGGAAGGCAACTAACACACACTCACACACAACACACTCACACACAACACACAGGATGTGTATCTCTGTCTGATCCCTCTGAGGCCCTGTACACCAGCGCTACAGTTACAGGTCGAGGGTGAAGGTTCAGAGGTCGACTGACAATGACACAGGTGCGCCATTCAGCAGTGCTCACCTGTGGATCATGCTCCTCGTTCCAATTAAGAACACACACGTACGATCACACACGCGGTCACGACCATTCCATGAACTTGATGTAGTGAGGGGATTCTCTTTCTTTGGCGTGTGGGTGTGTGGCGTGTGTGTGTATGGATGTGTCCGTCTGTAGGTTTCAGTCTACGCGGCAGGTGCGAAAACAGGCCGAGCTTTGTCGTAGCGTCCCTCTGGATTTAATGTTATGTCTGTGTGTGTGTGTGTGTCTGTGTGTGTGTGTGTGTGCGTGTGTGTGCCATCTGTTTTTACTTAGATGGATGTGACAGGCCACAGAAAATGTCCAAATCTTACCACACACACACACACACATATTCCCACACAGACAATGTAGCACACCTAGGTTAGTGACATTTTGTTGCTTAATAGCATCCACCAAAACTTTTAAAGGGCCAGTGAGGTCACATGAAGGTCAACCAGCAAGATCTCTTTAAGTGGAATATTTTTTCCCTACCCCAAGTTTATTTATTTATTTATTTACATTTTTTTGCCATGTAAGATGTCTAAAGCTTCTTAGATTGTGAAGATCCTTGGGAGCTACAAGGTTATTTTAGCTAACAATAAGGAAAGCTTAGAGATATACGTTTTTGTTTGTAAGATATAGAAAATAGATTTGTTTAGACAGTATCCGAAAATGTCACAGAGCTAAAATGGCAAATCACTTATGATTGTCAAAACTTAAAACAACAACAACAACAACAAATAAATCTTTTCCCCTCTCTATGCAAGTAATCGCTGATTACATCGTTCTTATTTTTTTTTTAAATAGTAAAATAGTTGGTTTGATTTGCATACTGTGTGTAACGTATTGTATCACTGAATCAAACTCTATCTTATGAAATTGATGTTTATCACACATTCACACACTACCCCAATTGAGTTTAGTGTGTCAGT
Source organism: Hemibagrus wyckioides (assembly GCF_019097595.1). Lineage (NCBI taxonomy): Eukaryota > Metazoa > Chordata > Actinopteri > Siluriformes > Bagridae > Hemibagrus > Hemibagrus wyckioides. The sequence goes on from NC_080728.1 coordinate 7,719,240, forward strand.
ATGTCACTAATAATGTCTTAGATTCAAACATTATTCAGTAGCGAGGCTATCAAATATGACTTAAGTGTTAGAAGCTACTATAGTATTTAGTATATTTTAATAGGGATTCAGCAATATATAGTTTCTTCAACTCTGCTGTGTTTTCCATCATGCTGTGTGAGATGTGCACCGAAGAGCTAAGATCATTAGCCTGCGTTGCCAGGTTTCAACAATTTACAGCACCACTACACAAAACTTTCTGAAAAACAGAACAAGAAAATGGAGATATATATTTTTTTTTTCAGCCTTAGTATAGGAAATAAGATGTATAATTAATATCCACTTCATAATGCATGCTCCATACTTCATCCATTGTTCTGTACATCATAGACACACTGCCTGCACTTACACTTTGCCTTTGTTTGAGGAAACATCCTTTTTTCCTATTTAAAACTGGAAATAAACAAAAGTTTAAAAAATCTTTAAAAGGAAGAAATATGAAGTGTTTGTTGGATTTGTTGGTCACTGTTTAAATTGAACCAAATTTCTGACACTGTATCTTGTTTTGTCCAAACTACTCCTAGAGATTTGACCGTTTACCTGAAGACCGTGTTCAGACGACACTCCAGTAGTTTTGATATAATGTGAATCTTCAGCTTTTTATACACTTCAGGATCAAATAAGTCCAAATCGCAATTAAAGCAAAAGCAATGCTAAATAGTAAGACAAGTCATGTAAATATGCTATAAAATATTATTTTTCACTCAAGTTACTGCTGACAATATCATTTGTAATTATATTTTGTGCTAAATCTCGAAAAACAGAAGCATTTTCTTTAGATTTCTTTTTTCTGTCAGATATTTGGGCCCTATTGTATATCAGTAAATATAATTTTTCAGCACAAGACTGACCTCAGGTTTCAGTCAGGTCTATTTCACATTCAGCGTTGCTGTTAATCAGTGGGTTAGATGATATTATTTACTTAATTTGTTATGATTTAGAACTATGGTAAAGTCGCCTCAGGCTTGCTCACTAGGAATGATTTTGTCTAACATCTAGGACTCTTGTACTATGTCTCTTATGTAACTTATGTTCTGTAAAGCTGCTTTGAGACAATGTCCATTGTTAAAAGCGATAAACAAATGAAACTGAATTGAATTGAACTTACTATAGCCTCATCTCTGCAGTCCTAAACCCTTCTTATATCATGCAGTATAGAGCATCCTATGAGGATCAGTTTAGAACTGTGTGTCAGATGATTTAGCTCAGGACGCTACATCAATGTGGCGTCGATTTAAACCACAGAAAATCGAAATCGAATAGGTAATTGTAGGACATTTAACAAGTGTTAGGTATAAGCTAGTGCATTGATTAATTGCAACAATAGTGAACTATTTAAAGCAAGCCTTATACAATTTTTTAAATTAATTTTACCCTAAACTTGTTGATCGATGTAATAATGAGATCCGAATGTTTCTTTGCACAAGCTGCATGCTTCTTCAAAACCAAGTTCTTTCTTGGATGCTGATTTCTTTTTACACTTAAAATTAATTATAGCTTTACATTTACTGATTGAGTGAAAGATAGATAGATCAACTGGCGATCAACTTCTTTAGTTGACCTACACGAAACTACACGCTTTCACACATTTAACCGTAATCTGATTATCTGAGGAGCTTGTGAAGAAGGGAAATTCTAAGAAGCTGTCACTCTGGGAATGGGTTCTTCCTTAACCTGTGTGAAAGAAATTCACGTTATTAAATTCCACACGTGTGTAAATACAGGAAATTAGTAATAGTCAAACAGCATTGTGGGGGATATGGGAAATCATTAAACAGGGCAATAACAGAAAAAAAAACATGCTGATGAAAGAAGTTTAAAGCATGAAAATGTTACTTTACTACTATAAGAAAACATATTGGATGCCAATAAGGATCACGTTTACTGGAAAGGTTAATATACAAGATGTTCAGGGTGAATTCTTGCTTCAATAATTAAAGTCATTTTTTCGGTAAAAGCTGCTGTGTAAAAGCTGGGAATTGAGTCTTATGAAATCTCAGAACTGCTTCATCTTCAACCACACTAGCCATGCTCCATTACCTGTCCATAACATACATGACTTACATCGACACTCTCTCATATCCTCTTTTTTCCCACCTGCAGTTACAAAATTATCATAAAGTAACTGTTTTGAATCATTTATGGTCTTTCTGAAGTTTTAAGTATACCGTCAACAGAACTTGGGTTATGCTCAATACATTTTATACAGCTTATGGTCTGCAATACCGATGGGCCTGCCAAGCCAAACATCACTGTACACACACACACACACACACACACACACACTGATCCCCGGACGCCCTGGTCTCTCTCCGACAGAGAGAAAAAGCTTAGGTTCATGCTGAGGTTAGCACAATACAGTTGGCTGGATCCTAAACCAACCCCCTTCCCCTCACACACACACACACACACACACACACGGAGACACAGACTTACACACATACTCGCTGTCCATTAACTATAAAAACATATGTCGGGCTACGGCCTTTATAACATGTGTCGCTCTGCTTGGCTGTTTATTAATTTTAGAACTCTGAAGCTGGATCTGTCATCATCCGAATCCAAGGTCAGAGGTCAACGTAAGAATGTGAGGAACAATACTTATACATTTCGCCATGCTCTCTACTTCTATCGGTGATGCATTTACTCCCCGTTTGACCTCGCCTACTTTCTCTCCATTATTCCGACCTTAATCCCTCGTCCACTATGTGCACTCTCTCTCTCTCTCTCGTTTTTTTCTCTGCAGCTAGCGCACACTTCCGATCTCTCTAATGTTTTGCAGCCATTATAAATCTGAGTGTGACTCACTAAAGCAAACAATGCTGCAGAGAGTGATCCCTCCAATAACACTTTGTCAGTTCTAATCAGGAATGAAATATGACTCAACTGTCTGTGCCTTCTCTCTCTCTCTCTCTCTCTCTACCTGTCATTTTTCCACAGGCTCCATCTCTTCCTTACTAATGCAGCACAGAATTGTTTATCTGTCTTTCTCCCTTTTCTCTCCGCCCATCTCTTCATCTCGTCCCTTTTCTCTTCAAAAGGCAGTAAAGCACAAATATCTACAAGCTATGCGTGTGTACTCAGAAAGGCCCAGCTTCTGTTGGCACTTCTCTCCTGTAGCGTGTTAGTGTCTCTGAGACTGATAGCATGTAATCAAGTGTGTGTCCTAAAGGGCCAAAGTTCCTGTTTCTTTTGTTTCGTCATCTTTTTAGACCTCACTGCAATCTTGGCCAAGAGGCAACACAAATCAGTTCTACCTAGACACACACACACACACACATGGCATCACACACAGGCACCCCTCCTGAAATGTTTTGTGAACTGTGTGTGTAATAGAATGTGTGTGTGTGTGTTCTTTTCACGCTTTGTTATGTGTTTGTGGAAAGAAGTACAGGACCACCTTCGTGAGACTTCAAAGACTTCAGCATGGTTGAGATTTCCCTGGTGGATTTAGCTAGTGCTAATGAAAAACCAGCAAAACACACACACACACACACACACAAACATGGTTGTAAAAAGTTGCACAAACCTACCCTTAAAACTTTGGGTAATGAAGTATAGAATGCAAATTCCATCTCTCTCTCTCTCTCTCTCTCTCTCTCTCTCTCACACACACACACACACTCTGAAGTACCCCATACATTCTCCACTAAACCATAGCTGCCTCTGATCAAAGGCAATTGATGAATAATTGACAAGGGCCACTTTCCTTCTCAGCAGCTTTTCCTTTTTCTGTCCTACTCACTTGACTCTCTTTATGCTGATCCATCTTTCCCTCTTATCCCTCCGTCTGCCTCTCTTCCCCTCACTCTGTTGGGGTTTTCCTCACAAATTTCTCTGTGGCCTATGAATTCTTCCTTCCTAATAGAGCTTAGAAGTCTATTGCCTGTGCTTCATCTGGATATAATCCATATACTACATAACACTAATATCATTTATTGTTATAGTGTTATGTATATACTGTTATGTGTCAGTGTAGCTCATTGTGACATTTAAAAAAAAATCCTTATAGCACATTAGAATATATCAGTGTTAATGATGATAACTAGGCTTCTAGAAAATACTGTACACAACTCTTTAAAAATTTTTTTGCTCAGATAAGAGCTAGTATTCATAAAACGGTGAATACGTTAACGGCGTCTTTCATAAAAACTGAAACAGAAATTTCTTTTAGAAAGAGATGGTAAGCTACGTTTGCAGCAAAGAATGTAGATTAACATTTCCTTCCAAAAAATTATACTTATATCAAAATTGTAGCTACATTAAAGTTTTGTCTTAAAATTGTAGTGCTGTTAAAGTAATCTTTTCAAAAACTGTAGCTAATGCAATGCATAAAAAAAATCTGTAGCTAATGCAATACACAAAAATCTCCGGCTAATATGTTAGAAATGTGTAGCTAAGTTAAAGATAAAATAAAAAAATACTGTACCCTATTGTACAAAACCGTAACACAGGAAAATATCTGGCTATATCATACATTAACACTCTAGCTAAAGTTGTCTGTCTGAAGTCTGCACCCATATTAAACTCATCTGTCATATCCTTAACACCTTTTCACTAGATTAATAATTTGTCTTCACTATTTGACTATTCACTTGTTATGCTGCCTCGACCACCCCTACAGCTCCATGGCTCTGACTCAAAGTATCGATGCACTGTATTTCTGAAAATAATCTAGAATTTACTCACTGAAGACATTTTAAATGCAGCAGGTTATTCTATTAATCATGTGGGATTGAATGACACTTTGTGTTAGAGGGGGGAAAAAGTTTTTTCTAGCATCTTCTAAGCTGTTAGTGTTATTATTAGAGTTCTTACAATGACTCAATGCCATCCTGAGAAAAGAACCACACAGAGAGTTATAATCATTTATGCAAAACAGGATTCTAAGAATGTTGAAAATTACCAGTTAAGATTTTTTTCTCTCTCAGATCAGTTAGCATCTAGTAACCTCTTGTCAACTGTACTGCAGACAAGTAATACAGGATATTGTATAGAACAGTATTGATTAAAAAATACATATTAATTATATTCATATTTATTAATACTAAAACAATTTAAGCTCCATGATTTAAATATTAACAATGACCCTAGCATTCTACTGGTCTTTATTTAGCCATATTATTGCTCAAACCAGTCGTTTTGTTAAGCTTCGTTTCATACTTCAGCCTTGTATGTAGCATAAATCAGTTTCCATGCTCAGAATAGGGCAAAGTATGAGTCTGGATCTGTCCCAATTCATGTATAGATTATTTATGACAGTGTATAGTAGCATGTAATCATCGCATTTCAGGAATATTTTCGAAATGTTCTGTCACTTTCCACAAGCTTCTTTGAAAACAGAGGATAAAGAAAGTGGCTGTGTGTGATTATAAGTTGTTGGGTGAGTGCCTTGGCTAGTGCATGCTGGAAAAGAGAGGTCAACTTGCATTTCCTAAAAGGCTTAAAAAGTGAAAAATGTCTAAGCAGCTTCTAAACGTGGAATAGCGCCCGAGGCTAGGCGAGACAGAGCGGCGTGTTAATGACTACAGCACACAGGCCTTCACATAGCGCGACTGACACCTCCGCTCAGGACATGAAAGCACCTCTAATGCACCGTTCACTGGTCCATTAGTGTAAATAAAGCAAAATGGCTTCAGTAAATATCAGTCAGTGAGTATCACTTTCTCCAGCACAGGCCTCTATCCAAACATAACTCCTGTTTCTTCTCTGTTTTAGCCTGCAGTGACAGGGAAAGAGTTTGAACTGTAATACAGTATATCCATTACAACATCTCCTCCTTTTTCCTTAAAAGAAATGATGGAGACAGAGGGGTCGAGTTGATTTATGCCGAAAGAAGGAGGAACTGTTTACAGACTTTCTGTAGAGAGGAAGCTTTTAGAGGTCGAGCTCACTAGGGGGTTGTGTCAATGCAGAAAAATGTGTATGTTTTTGTTTGATTTTAATTCAGGGTGTATTTATACACCAGGCTTGAGAATTAGAGATCCTAAACAGAAGAGACTCTCCTCTCGCCATACTGGCTCTCAGCTAGGTCACTTTTAGTCTTACAGTAAGCTAAAAGTAGTAGCCAGACTGACCCCTTTGCCCAGACAGGAAGCTTGACTAACCTTTGACCCATGTAACGTGTTAATTTAGTTCGGAGTTAGGCGTTAGGTCATTCTGTCGCAGTGGGGGTTATCAATTTATCTTCAGCTGAATCCAAGCTCTTCTAAATGAACTTCCAGGAATTGAGAAAAATCTGATGTTGATAACAAATGTACAAGACTTGACTGGTTATGTTTTAATAAGGCTATTAATATATAAATATTCTGATCACACACACGCACATGCACACACACACTATATATATATATATATATATACATACAGATAGATAGATAGATAGATAGATAGATAGATAGATAGATAGATAGATAGATAGATAGATAGATAGATAGATAGATAGATACTTTTTAAAGTATACTTTTTGAATACACACTACAACACTTTGTCATAGTTAAGGTGTTATACCTGAGTTTAACATAGAAGGCATATTCCATCTGAGGATTCTTGTTTTTAACATTAACAGATTTCTTTTTTTGTGTGTTAGGACTAATCCTGTTCAATCTGCTACATTAATCTAGTAGACAGTTTAACTCACAGTACTATCTGTGTGGGCTTTTGCATGGTCCCCCCTTTGCTCATGTAATGTTTCCTCTGGGTTCACCAGTTCTTCCCAACTCCAAATACATGCCAGTAGGTAGACTGGCTAGGCTAATTGCCCCTAGGCTAATTACCCCTGCCAAACCCCTTCTAGTACACAAACCAATCACATACATTTCAAAGTCAACACCTTCATCTTATTCTAATATAAATAATCCTCTGACCTCCAAATGATCTCCTGATACAATTTATTAGCTTTAACAGTCGACTCACACTCAGCCACATCTGCCCCATCCTCCTGATTGGTTGAGTTCTAAATGTTTACTGCAACTCAGACTGACAGATGTTTATGAGGATGTATACATAAGACAAAAACCTTGTCAATAACAATTATGCTAAAACAATAATATCAGTTCTATGTATTGATCACCGTGTCCTCACAGACACAAAGATAAACAAACGCTTAAAACAAACCGACTTGCTGAGACTTAACCTTAACCCCTAATCAACATCCTTAATAATGATGACTGAAGGGCACTTTGCAGGGCTTTGGTGTTTGAGACACAGCCTTGATATCAGAAGGCATGTTTACATTGGCATCATTGTTCTTATCATGCGGGTAATTTTTATATTTTAATAATAGTAGTTATAATAATAATAATGATAATAATAATGACAGAAATAGATTTATCGATAACTGTATCACAGCAGAAAAAAAACCTCATCCCCTGCCAGCTCAATGACACTTAACCCCCAATGAACATCAATAATGACTTAACCTTTCGAAGTGCTTCTACTAGTAAATGTTTACTCTGGCATCATCCTTGTTTTCCTATCTTGTGATTGACTTTTAGTTTTTAAAATCAGTGTACAGAGAGAAAAAAACATGCTACCAGCTCTCTGAGACCCAGGTGACCTTACGGCTCTTTGAGACTGAACCCAAACCCCTAATGAGCACCATAATGACTTCAGAAGGGTCTTTAAAACAATTTTATTTGATATTCAGCCACGGTGATACAATCTGCAAAGTTGTTTATACTGCAATAGTTTTTTAGCGCTTTAAATCATACAAAACATACAATCATGCTGCCAGTTTTTGAGACTGAACCCACCGTTTTGGTTCAGAACACACTGGTACTCTGGTGCGATCTATCTATCGTGATCTACAGAAGGATCTCCTATTACTGATTTGCATTGTTCAAAAAAATTACTGCTGACTCTCTGAGACTTTACCCTAATCCCTAATAAGTGCCCATATTAACTTTAGAAAAGTCTTTTGAAGGACTGAGTTTGAGACACAGCCGCTGTGATACCATCAGCAGGCATGTTTACTCTGGCATCGTCCCCTTTCCTGTCCTGTGATTGGCGCCTGGGTTGTGTTATGAGAATGACCATGGCATCCCATGGGAGGATCTCTGCGCACACCAGGCCCTCACGGGACACCCTGAAAAATGCATTAGTAAATTAACGTCCTCTCGGGGAACACTTCTCAGCTCTGGCGGAGTTAACCTGCAGCCTTCCAGGGTCAGGAATCGATACGGTCCTGTTTCGATCAGCTAATGATAGCCTCAGAAGCAGCCAAAGAAAATGCACTTTAAATAACTATCTTGAGAAAACATGAGCCTTAAATCTTTTATTTCTTCAATTTCTTTTTCTCCTCCACTCCATATCTCTCACATGCACTGATACACACTCTGTGTTTCTTCGTCTGTGATAGACATTGTAAGACATTTAGATTAACAATAGGAAGATGGGTTCCAGATATTGAGATTTAATTTCAGTAACGTTTTTCGTTACAGTGCAATTAGATCGTAATCAATTGGGCCATGTTATTTTTGGCAGGGCGGAAAGCAAGGTGTGTGTGTGTGTGTGTGTGTGTGTGAGAGAGAGAGAGAATGACCGAGGTTGTCTTTTTTAGGAAGTGCTGCATATGCTTTGGATTAAGTGTGTTATAAAGTGGTTGACATTAACATGCAGTCATTCATACTCTAGAAAGGACATGAAGGTGCTTTGAAATGTTGTGGTCTTTTCTTACACCATGGTGTGTGTGTGTGTCTGTGTGTGTGTGTGTATTTGTTTTTAGAGGGTGAGGGTTGACACCTATAAAGCTTATCTTTCTATAATTCTACAATGTATTGAAACTACCTTGCCACTTGTACAGCTTTATGCATCCCTGTGCTTTAAAAGAGGATCAAATGATGTCACAGAAAATGATCTGAAATTTATGATGTAATTACTGTCAAAACATGACATTCATTCCATGTTGAGAGAATCCAGAGTGTATGCTTGAGTCGGGATGTCTCAGAGTCGCAGATCAACAATGCCAGTAAAAAAAAAAAAAAATTAAATTAAATAATAATAGTAATAAAAAAATAAAAGCAACACTGTTCCTAGACTTCAAGATCGTCTCTATATTTTACTCAGGCCTGTTCTATATTAAATACAGCATTCTGGCACAATCTGAAACTTTCTGGACATGTCAGCGATGCCAGAAGATTCCTCTTTGAAACCCACCATCCATAAGCATTCATCGGAACTGAGATCCAACAAAAAAGTTGCAGAAGTGAGCAGTTTTTGGTCAAATGCAGGCAGGAACTACGATCAGATAAGAAGCTTAAAAGGACAGAAAGGCAATGTTTATTAATATAGGAGTATATTAGGTGCTGTACAATGCCTTTACTGCTTACATTCATTCAAGTGCAGTACCTATATTTTTTTTGGTCATGGACACGGTGGTTTTAATGACATGGTGGTTTAATAAATGACTCATTTGTATATATTTTGGGAAATGTATTTGAAATTCCCACAGGCAGTTGCAGGATTGGTCAAAGTTTCTGCAGGATGAGGCACGATTGGTTAAAATGTCTGTGGAAGTGAACTGGAACTGCAAAATGTCTCTAGTTTGTAGGTGGCCTGATTGTTTTGGTGTGCACCTTCACACAGTACCATGGAAATGAAGGCTGTACCTTATGGCAAGACACTTGATGAACATAATTTACCCTGTGAGATTGACGTGATGTTTTGTAATTAACCATTACATCATGAACATCTACAAATATGAACTATAAATAAACAGAAATATGGTTTCTCCTCCAACAGATTCAGAAGATCTTTTCTTCCCCAGGTGATGTGTGACCTTTATCTGAAATGTCCAGTTTTCCTAAAAACATGGCTCTCTCTGAAAATAGATGTTTCTCTCTGAAGGACACAAAAAGGACAGATTTCCACAACCGACATACAACACATATGCTTCTAATGCTTGCTTGAGAAATCCATGAGGCTTAGTGATTAAGTCCTGTATCATGGATCATCGTGTGTTTGAGCTCAGCATTCTAATAATCAGGAGCATATAAAAACAATAAATTAATTGCCGTATTTGTATGTGTGAAATAAAAGCATTAGACAAACACGATGTTATGCAGCTCTGTATCTTTAAATGCCGAGCAACCAGCTGGATTGATGATGAAGCTTGCTAGTAGCTGAGGGAGAAAGAAAGGACGTGTTTCCTCTTTTGTGGTTTATTTGTAATGTTTTAATCACTCTGCATCGTTGCAGGCGTTGATTCGAACATGATAACTCATGGCTTGTATGCTGCATCAGCCCTGTTTTCGATGTGGAGATACAGGAACATGCACTGAGAGATTAAATGCCATTAAATCTACCCTGAAACATATTTGTATTTTTTTTTCCTTTATACTGACACATCGAGTATCTTTTACACGTTATCCTTGTGTTGGTATATTCCAGAACGCTGCTCATGCAGGATTTATCACGATCATTAGGTGTATAAGACAGTACACAATGTCCTCCAGATTGCTGTGTATGATAGTATATTTGAATTTTTTTTTTTTTTTTTTACTTTGCCTATACAAGCTATTTTTGTGGGTTTTTGGGGCTCTCTAGCTGTGAATATGATTATATACAGATATATTGGTTTGATTTTGAGAGAGAAAACAAGTGAGGAAAAAACATGGCGTATATTGTAATGCACATGTGTGATATAATTTACAGAAATGATTACTGCCGTTCAACTGATGGCTTGGAAACAGAGTGCATTTTAATGTCAAATAGTTACATATATCAAAAATTATATCACTTACAAAGAGGTTTTGTTTGTTTAATATTGCAGTGAACTTTTTTTTTTAAACAAGAGTGATAAAGAAATAATAAGAAATATTAATTATTATTAACAAATTAATATTTTTATTCTCATATTTGGGTGGATACCCAGACACAAAATTATACAGACATTCAGCAAAATTTCTTTTGAGGTTTGAGGTACATCCAGACTAAAAAGGTTAATAATAATAATAATAATAATAATAATAATAATAATAATAATAATAATAATAATAATTGAATTTAATAATTAATTAATTAAAATTGAAATTAATTAATTTAATATTTGGCATAGGAATTAAAAAAAATTACATTTCTGTATCAAAAATCATTCCAAATTAGAATTGATCTAGCTAGAAGTAGCAGCACATTATTTCTGAGAATGCAGATACAAGGAGTAATAGATGTTTTATTGCACGTACGCCATGGAAGAACATTTGGTAACCTAAAGGCTGTACCCTGCTTAACTTCTAAGTCATGTGACAGCTCAGTTCACCTTGTAAGGTTGAATGATACCTTATGAACGCAAATAACTCTGACTAATCAATATATTGCTTTTTAAAGTTTTCTACTCACTTATTATGCAAATACGACGATTACAATCTGCAGCTCAAGGTATTAAAAAAAAATATTTTGGTTTTGAAAAGATCTTTCACGCTCGATACGTAGCCAAAATATTTATCACTCAATAGGCGCTGCTGTGCTGAACACATTTTATGCCTCAAAACATGTTTTTGTTGTGATAGCTTTGAAGAGGAAGATTCATGTGCTTGCAATGTGAATTTCCTTATCTTCTCTCTCTCTCTCTCTCTTTTTTTTGTAAATAATTGTGATTCTACTTTTGATAAAATAACCACTGCTTTGACTCCAGCTATGATTTTACTCTGTTATGGTCAATAAAAGAAAATGTGGCAAAAAAAAAATAAAAACAATAGCTTTCATTGCCAATTTAATTATTGTAATTTTTTTCTTGAATGCTTGAGAAGAAAATTAAAAAAAATAAGATAACAAAAACAAATGAATGAATAAAGTAAAACTTAAATGAAAGAAACTACAAAACCTTCTGCCTTTAATAATGATTTAACATGAATTGTATTTTGTCATGATCTTGTTCCTTGAAACCTTTTGGTTGCCTCATATTTTTATTGATTATACAATTACATGTCATGCAATATGTATTTTTAATAAAACTTTATTCCAGTCCATGCTGTACTAATCCAGGACTTTTCAGAGGCTTTTAAATGCAGATCTGTGTTCCGAGACATTGTAAGGATTTCAGAAGAGAATTTTCAGTCCTAAGTGAATAAGCACAATGGAGTTTGTAATGTAAAAGGATGTTTGGCTTTAGTACATACATCTACAGTAGGGCTTCTGATATTATTATGCTTGAAAACTTAAGGATTATTATTCAGTTATTCATCTTAAGGCCTATTGTTTAGTAGCTGCAAAAAAATGATGCATGAAATACACTGAATGTTTACATCTAACTTGACAGCAATGTAGTTTTGAGAATGAATAATGTGTCACTACAGTACATTACTGCAAACATGGCAGCCGAGTCCTGTTTCTGTGTGAATGCAAAGTTTAACAATAAGCTCCATACCAATGATTCTCATTAAAAAACATACTATTTAGTAACAACCTAAAGTATATAGTAACTCCATTAATCCAGTAGAAAGTTACAGGAGTGGGTAATTTACATCTAGACAGACCTATGCTTCTTGGTTTAAAATGTGTTGTGGATTTTACACCGAAGACTTGAGATCGATCAGTTCTTCCTTTTTGTGGATATTCTGTGGTCAGAGCTTAGATTGATTAGATCTACTTTGATGTCAGTTCCATTCCACTATAATGTCACACTGCTTACGTATATGACCAGTGAGCGTAGATGTGATCGATCTTGATGTACAGGATTTGCGTAATTCACTATCATGTGGGGTAGATGTGTATGTAAGGGTATTTTTAAAATTGCATTCATGTGGACTAAAGGAAAGACACAATCGCCGACTTTTGCTCAGAAATAAGTGTAGATTGAGTGTAAAAATCGAAGTCAGCTTTCGTCATTGAGGCGCTGCGTGTGTGTATAGCTATATCGGTAGGATCAGAGTATCAAAACAACACAGAATTTTACATTCACTAGGTTGGATTATTCTGCTGTGTCAGCTAGTATCTGAACACTAGATATGCTAACGGATTTAACACAACTGCAAGCGATGTATCTGTTGTTTTAGTGTACAAATCGAATCGAAAATGCTGCAATACATTTCTCGGTAGCACATATCCTTATCATGGATACATAACTGTATTGCATGAAATAAAATCACTCTACTATAAGCTGTTATTCAGGAATATTCAAACAAACGTCACGGTTAGGGTGATTATTCCCCTGTAATATAGTGTAGATTGTATAGTGTTATTCCCCTGTAATATAAAGTAGATTGTATAGTGTTGAGTGGTTTGACAGTCTGTTGATTACCTATATAGTGTCTTGTTGATGTAGTGAGTGTTTTGGGAGGTGGGTTTTTTTTTTATTTTTTTTTTTTAGTGTAAGCCCAGTTCTTGGAGCCAGACGGAGGAGTGTAATCAGTCCATCTCTGCTCCTTCATCAACCCTGCCCTGCTAATCTACACATCAGGCAGCATGATAAACCTCTTCGAATTCAATCTTTTTTTTTTTTTTTTTAACCAAACCAGGCCTGTTCTTTCACTTTTCTCACTCCACTTCCACATGTGTGTATCATGGCCTGAGAAAGCTCCTTCATCGAGTCTGTATTTTTTTTATTTTTTTTTTTTTTACATATGCGCTCACAATAAACATTTTTTTTCCCTCCATTTGTATGCAAATGATCATATGCAGACTTTGAGCAAATGGAAGTCATAGTGATTTCATTGTGCAGGTACAAGCATATGAGAACGAGAGAGAGAGAGAGAGAGAGAGAGAGAGATGCCTCCTCGCCGTTTCCTAGTAAATAATCTCACCTCATACCATCATTATTCCTCCGACAGCCTTGAAAGAGGACTGTATTAACTTATAACTTCCTTATAAGTAGTTGGAAGTTACTTACTTTATACCGGTGGTGGGGGGTAAAGAAAGGAAAGAAAGAAAAGGAAAGCTGACGTGTTGCTTAGTTGACTTCCCCCCAAATTGCTGACATAATTACATGAATGTAATTTTTATGAGTCACACAAAATCTCGGCATTTTCACTGAAGCAGATAATTAGACTCGGAATAAAGCGGCGCCGAATAATTAATACATCACAACTAGATGAACTTTTTCTAATTATTTTTATTTAATCTCCATTCTAATTATTGTCGGAGTCGGCTGAGCGAGATTGCTTCTCATTCAGGGAGTGAAATGCACCCTCGCCGCCGTATTCTCATCCAGTGAAATATTAACTAAGCGTGCAGAGAGAGGATCAGAGAGGACGCCCCCTCCCCACGCCTCCTCCACTGCTCCTCTACTCCTCTGATTGAACTGTAATTTAAAATACTCTAATGCCAACAGTTTTCACACACACACACACACACACACACACACACACCTGCCATATTTTTTTCATCCAAGGCCCATGATGATCAACATTTCTACAGCGTTAAAGAAGAGTGTTAATGAGCCTAATGTGCTGATGCGCAGCTTTCTACACATTCTCTTTTCTTTTTATGGTCTTCAAGTTCTCCTGACCCTTATGTGTGGATCTGCGTGTGTGTATGTGTGTGTGTGTGTGTGTGGGTGGGTGTGTGTGTGTTACTGCTGACCGCAGGGGGAAATTTTCACTTTTATCTTTTGTGTCTTTCTTGCTACCAGGAACTCCTCCCACATCTGATCAGATAACCTTTCGAGCTGAAATAAGCATAATGAATGAATCTCCGTCACTTCTATAGACGAAAAGGAAAACGCAATTCATTTCTTGCAATTAGAAATGCAACTAATAATAATAATAATAATAATAATAATAATAATAATAGCGTCTTTAAATGTCAGATTTCTTAAGTTAAGCAATAAATCCATGCCTTAATCATAACTGATGAAACATGACCCCTCACCGAAACAAGCTCTGATGAGTGTGTGGTGTGTCTGTTCATGTGTGTGTGTGTGTGTGTGTGTGTGAAAGAGTTGCACTGAGCTTTTCTTGCTCTACTGGAGCTCTGAACGAAATAAAAGCCGCATTTATGAGCATGAAATGAGCTGAGTCCCTTCCGTTGCTATCGCACCTCACTGTGCGTGGATACACTAGATTAAAACCCGCCACTTAATTAATGTACAAAACAAGATCAGATTTAATTAACATCTGATTTAATTGCATCCCCACAATTGCCTTTCACACTATATGGTCTGATAAAAAACGATTGCAGAATGTAATAATTATTACAGACAAATATAATAATGCATGAATGCGCTGAAATGAGGTTTGATGGAAAATCCCGGCCTGTGCTAATATCATATTTCAGCAGTTTTTTTTATTATTATTAATTATTCCGATTTTGTAAATAATTTCATTAAATACTGCTTATTATAAGAGGAAATAAATATTTACAGTGATTTTTTATTCCTAAATTGATTCTGAGACATCGGTCTATTTTTGTCTGGATGTGGAGAAGTGAGAAATGCCGTCTGTTTAATCCACCTCAGAAACAGGCCTCCTTTTGACTGGGTGTTTTTTATTTTTTTGTTTTTGGGTTTTTTTTGCACCAGACTGCTCGAATTAATGGAATTATCTTTGTGGATTACAAATAAAAAGGTTTTTATCTTACAAATTTTTTTAATTGTTTATTTTATTTATTTATTTTTATTTCTTTTTAAAGCACTTGAGGTTTTTTTTTTTAAATGCTTGTAGATAGAAGTTAGTGTTAATGTTTCTCCCTCCTCACTGTTCCTCTTCTCTTTCACCTTTCTTTATAATCCAGTTCCTATAAATTACTGTATTTTCTCTGTTACAGTATGTACATTTTTTTTTGTATCCGTGTTGTGATTCTCTGTAAGTGAGCAGATGTTCAGCTATGACTCAACCCCATGCATTAAAGTCAGATATGATGCTTCCTGTGAAAACAAAGTTCTGTAAATTTCTATGTAATGCTGTCATGACACTAATCATTTGTTTTAGTATTTAATAAACTAGCAACTAGTGTAAACAACTAATAAGATGTTTAGGAGAATAATAAAGAAAATGCCTTATAGCTGTGGAGCAAAGTAAATCAATCTGGAATCTGATAACTTGCTATTTTGTATGTACACATTAACAGTTATTACATATTGGAATGAAGTCTATTGTTTCAAATGGATTATTTAAAAGAGGACAGTATTTAATTTATGACTTATAATAACATTATAATAAATGTAAATAGAAAACTCTTCCCTTAAACAGTTGCACCAATGTCTGTAAGATTGGAAGGATCAGGGCCAGGCCAAACCTCAGCACATTTAGAAGATAAAGTGAATATATATTTCATTTTTGTATATTTTCAGAGGTTGTAAAGTGGAGATGCACAGCACGATACAAAGATGCGACATCAGATATAGTAGAGAGGGAAGGAGGATATCCCATCATTCCTCTGCTTGGCTTTGCTTGTTTCCCTGCGATTACACACAGAGCTGGAGGAGGTAAGTACAACTGCGGTATCAGCCTTAATATCACTTCAGAGATTTATCTTGTTCTTATTATTTTCAATAGGACTATTTTTGTATTGCTTCAGTTATCGGTAGTATCTGTTTGTGGTGGTGGTGGGGGGGGTGTGTGATGTTTGGGCTTTTTATAATGAAAATGCCTCTTGGTGTTGAGGCTCAGTTTCAAATGCGTCTATTGCCACCATGTGTTCATGACCAGTACTGCATGTCAGTTACGGCCTGCAAATTAGCATAGAGAGATATGGAGATGAAATTGCAAAAACAGATAAAGTTGCCTGCAACAAATGTAGGGTTAAGTATAAGTTCGTTTTTATGTGTGAGAGACTGTGTTTGTGTTTGTTTTTGTTTATGGCGACAGAATAGACTTTGGAATGTTAAGGATGCTATGAGCAGACACAACATAAAACAATGGCAATCGCTACGTTGGAAATCTTCTGAGATTTGAAATTTGCTGTTTTGATGGAACACACACACACACACACACACACACACACATGCTCATGCACATTCTGAATCCTAAATTCCCATATCACACAGCGTTAGAAGTTGCCTTTTGACCTTTGACCTCATACCCCTGCACAACCTCTGTCTATGTCTGCCAAGTTCACAACATGAACATACAGTGAATATACACACAGAGTGAACAAAATAAAGTAACGAGGAAGTATAAGACAACACACACACACACACACACACACACACAGTCTGTCTGGCGCCAGTGACTACAATCTGGTCACGCTCAAGCAGGAATCATAGATACGGGCAGCTGCCATTCACCTTGTGTGGCTGGTTTATGATTGGTCAGTGAGGCAGGTGTGGGTGGAGGCCTCGCCCACCTTTAGGTGAACCGCTCACCTGCGCATGACCTGGCAAATGCACGCGAGTGATGCAGGACTGCTAAAGAATGCCAACTGTGTGGTGCCGCAGACAGGCCGGAGACAGCAGAGAACGAGCCTGCATGACTCCCACACACCGGCCGCACACACTTGAGACGCTTCAGTTAGCGTGTGTAAACGTATTTGCGTGTTATGAGCATTCAGCCGTAACAGTGAACTCTTGCTTTGACGGTGTGTGGCAGGTATGAGACGGCAATTGTGTGTGATGCTGTGAGTTCTGACTTGGAGGTCATGAAAGTGTGTGTTTCAGATCAGGAAATATATCATTTAAACATTGTTAAATAAAAGGACAAATCTGTGTAAGAACTTGTTACAGTAGACCGGGTGTTCTCAAACTTTTTGATGTCGGAGAACACAAACTACCTTCTCATCAGACCAGTGATTTGTTTTATAAACAATCCAACAATTCCCAATATTCAGCAAAAGAGACATTGTTATATAAACATACTCCGTTTTTTCATCATGCCAATAAACCTTTACTATTCATTCACCCTCAACAAAAAAATGGTAGGTGTTGCATATTTCTTACTTTGACAGTCATGATAATCTTGCAGTTAGATTTTAGATTATAGTTGATGTATCAGTATCCTTGAATAAATAGAATAAAAATCTAGCTTGTGGTACACACAACCTCAACGGGAAATATGTACTAGTTAAATAAAACTGAAGAGTTTCTCTATTACATAATGTTGTTCTTCTGTATTCATTATTATTACATTACTATTACTACTCCTTCTACTATTAATATTAAATAAGCTTAAAATGGAAGGCTATGTCACAGACCCCTAGGTTTCCTCAGACACCACAAAACCACAGAAATATATGACTCAGTATGTGATTCTCTCTCTGTCTGTCTCTCTTCCAATCTTTTTCCCTCATTTTTTTTTATTCTCTCTTTCACATAAAAGAAGCAGATAAACGAGTGAATCCTTTGCTCTCTGGAGGGACCCTCCCTCTCTGTATTTCTCTTTTCCTCTATCCCTTCATCCTTCCCTTCCATCCACCTCGACCTTGTGGGGTCACCTGTCGTTGTCAGATGAAGCTTGGGAAGACTCTGTGTGTGTGTGTATGTGTGTGTGTGCGCATATGTGTGCGTGCGTGTGTGTCCCGGCTCCGGGCCTCTTATCTCTCTGGGCTGCTGCCGTTTTAAATTATTCATCCCTACTGCTCCCGTACGCGCGCACACACGCATGCACATCTCCATCACTTGCATCCGCTCGCCCGATAGGCGGTCGCCGTGGCAACCTTATCAGAGATCGCAGATTTCAGCTCCAGAAATGAAATAAAAGGGGAAATTGGCTGTATTAGCATAAGAGGAGGCAGGCCTCAAGTCGAATACACACATCAGTCCCCCGAAACGTGCCCCCCCCGCCTTCCCTCCATCATCCTCCTCCTTCTCCTCCCTCTCTCCCTCGCCCCTTATCTCCCCAGTCTGATCGCTTTTCTCTCTCTTTCTGGATTTTTTTTTAATTCCATTTCCCCCACCCCATCTCTCCTGCTTTGTTTCTCCATCTCTTATGGGCAGAGTGAGGGAGGGAATGAAAAAGGAAATAAATGTGGTCTGGATGACCTTTGACCCCTTCAGGATGAGTAAACAATACGCAATAACCTAGGAGACAGGCCAGGGTTTGTCAAGGGTGACGGTTTGACAGCCAGTTTGATTTCCTCTTTTCCCGCATTTTACAGGGGTTTATTTTGGCAGACTCGGACAAGTCCATGGAGACTCGACCCTCTGTTTCCCACCGACCTCCGAGTGTGAGCTAATGTTTATCACTTGTCCTCTAAATGCATCTAAACACTAACTGCTTAGTGGCTCTTAGGATCAAAACAGATTTATCCAAATG
This sequence comes from Hemibagrus wyckioides, assembly GCF_019097595.1. NCBI lineage: Eukaryota > Metazoa > Chordata > Actinopteri > Siluriformes > Bagridae > Hemibagrus > Hemibagrus wyckioides. Next base: position 7,738,403 of record NC_080728.1, read on the forward strand.
GGAAGGTGGGTTTAAATTCTTACAAGATTTTACACTTGTCTTTAATTTAGTTGAGCTTTGCTTGACTAGAAAGGAACGAATGTATGTATGGAGAGCTTTCTATTGGTCAATATTATGATAAACTGTCACCCACACACACCTTTATTTTAGCCAATCACAGGTGTCTGTATGCAAAACAAGGCAAATAGTTGTTTTTTTTTCCTTTTCTCTAAGCCCTAATGACCAGCGATGAGTCTCACAGCTTAAGCAAAAAATAAAAATGACAAAAAATGGAGGATAGCTCTGTGTGTCTCAGAGGACACAGAGGAACAACTAATTGAAAATCGGCAAAACCAAATTAGGTAGACACTATGAAACAAAGCTATCAATTCATAATAAATGATAAAAAAAACTGTTTTTTGAGCATTATTGTGATTACTGTGATATTACTTTTGCAATGTGTTCTTAAAACTTCAACCCTTTTTTAGTGATCTTGGTGCTTCTGATAGCAAGATCTGTGCTACACTTACCTCTCACATAGCCACCAATCAAAGAATTTTCTGCCCACCACAAACACATATTGGTGTAAATAAAACTGCTCTCCATTGGCGAATATGTACCAATGACTGCAGTAAATAAACCCATGATATTAAACGCTCATACTCCCAGGCTTTTATATGCTACCTATTCAGATTCAGTGCACTTCTCTAGAGCTATGATGCTATAACTGGAGGAGAGGCAGTGTGCCTGTGCGACATATTAAAGCAGGCTATTCATCACAAGGTTATCTTGCATTTTCTAGCACAGCATTACAATTCAGCCGCACATTAACAATCTGCTAGAAGATTATCCTGGCCATTCGGAACAAACCAACACACAGTGATTCATCACAGTTTGGCTACTTTGCCAGTAGAAGGCCTAAAACCTAACCCTAAACTTGACTATTAATGAAAATTGCATTTTTAGGTGTGGAAATAAAACTGACATTTTATATAACTATATTTTATACATCGCAGTCTACCAATAAGTAACCTCTAGTACATCATAAAATAAATGAAATTAAAAAATGAATGAATGAATGAATGAATGAATGAATGAATAAATAAATAAATAAATAAATAAATAAATAAATAAATAAATAAATAAATAAATAAATAAGGGAAATTGTGCCAGGAAGACCGGATATATTGGAATACTGGAAGATATATCTGTAACCTACTTAGCTCAAAGTCAGAAAAGTATTGACCCCCTTGTTGTGTAATCCAGGTGTTTCTGAAAATCTTATCTTAAATGCTTTTGTATCTAGCAGGGCGGTATAATTAAAAGACATTTTATTTTGATAATTGAACTGAATATTGCATTATCTGCGGCCGTAACCTGAGTAAATATATACATTATGTATATATGTATTTCTGAATTGCTTTCATGATTGTATATATAATGTCCGAGTTCATCAGTAACCTATTTACTTGTACATGTTGGTAGTAATGAATCTACTACAGGAGCCTTTAAACTAACCTTGCAACATGTTAATACAGGAATGAGTAACAAACAATTTATAATCAAGTAATAAACAATTTATTACACAATAATAAACAAGTAATAAACAATTTATTATGCTTGGGTCAGGGATACAATAGTTATTTACCAAAATGGTGTGAAAGAATACATTTGTATAGTTATTTTTGTCCGAATTATTAAACTGAAGGTATTTTGCTTTGTTATGAAGAACAAATCCATGTGATTCATTTTCAGTGCATTAGTTAATAACCACACTTAACGTAATGTCTAGCTAAGCTTGTACTGTATGATTTAGTAACGGATATGTTTTACCTTATATGACTTATGACATGCGTTGTGACTTTGTGATTATGATCATAATGATTAACTTGTTTTGTAGCTTAGTGTGTGAACACTCTTTCACAAATGTCATTCCAGACGCCGTAATTATGTTATCTTACTGCAGCGTTTCAAGTCATCATAATGACATCACTTATTTACTCACTGATAGTTAACATCAGTTTATAGAGAGCTTGGATCTCTTTGGTGGTCTTGGATTAAGACACAAAATTGTTTATTTTTTTTGCAGCCCACATTTTTATTTCTCATGAACGCAAAGAGAAGCATTTTCTGAGGCTCAGACCTGACTGTTTAAACCCTGCCCACTCTCCATCTCCTGCATCAGCATCCAGCAACTGCACTCCCTGCCTAGCGCTCAGGCTCAGGCTTCCTTCACATAGCACAAGATACAAGGCACCTAAATATTTTATTTTTAATCCTCAATTAATTAAGTAAGTTCATATGTGAGTTCAGCCAGTATCTGTACTGATCCAAAGAGTGTGTTTGTTCCTAAACAATGCCAAAAATGCCTGATGGACAATGTCTCACTTTCAATAAGTGGCTCCTTTTCTGGTTCTCAGAAACACACACAAACTCTCAAGTGCACTTAAATAGGGGGCCATAATGATGACTGACAGCATGAACCAGCAAACAAATGCTGATCCCCCACAATCCTGTGCAGCGGCATGGCTTCCCCCTTGTTGTAGCGGCCATGTGGGCAATGTTGGGGCACTGATAAAACCGCAGAGAGTGAGAACAGCCGGAACGTGAACACATGCTGTTCCAGTCACCACTGAGCGTGTGCAACGATACTGATACCCCACTGCATCGTGGGTAGCTAGCTGGCTGTGAGCAGTTTGCAAGTTTTGAGTGTGTGCTTAGGTGTGTGCAATCCTTGTCCACTCTCCAAATGTTCCTCTATTTGTTATGCAGGATTTTAACAAGTGGCAGAGAGCGGCTTTGAAGACTTGATGCTGGGGTGAGACATGAAGGAATAGTGTGTGTGTGTGTGTGTGTGAGAGAGAGAGAGAGAGAGAGAGAGATTTTGTGCATAAACATAAAGAAGAACTTTTATTAAAGCCCCTATACACACTGTAAATAGAATAATGGACATAATTGTATCCCTTAGTTGCAATCAGTATTTATTAGGGATGTAACCAAATACAAATACTTTTAGAATGACCAGAAATGTGCCCCAAATCTTCTATTTGTGTACAAACTGACCCAAGACTAACAAAAAATGCTTTACTTATAGAACCAGAACTCCATGTACAGTATCTCACATCGACCCAGCGCTGTGCAGGGGGCAGCTTATCTCTGCTGGGGTTCTAAATGTTTATCTAAATAATTATAATCTGTCATAATTACCTGAAAATCTTCCAAGAAAATCATATAGGCCACTTAAAGGACCTCATTTTCACTGTGTCATAGGTTCATAGCAGATTGTGATAGTACGTCCATTGAAATGTTCTGATCTTGCTGTAATGTAAAGATCATGGCCAAGGCCACATCCAATTTAAATCCCAATACAGATGTTAATATTTGGATAGATATGCACATGTTCGAGAAGTGGTGGCTCAGTGGACAACTGATCAGAAGGTTATTAATGTTATGGGTCCTTGAACAAGACACTTCTGATTTAAGTTGCTTTAGATAAAAGTATTTGCCACATGAATAAATGTAAATGTTTGTCTCGTTATCTTGTTAAAAGTTCCATCTATGACCCTGGAACAGACAAACGTTCACAATGACATCAATCTTCACAAGACCCACAGAACCACCATCCACAATAACGTTTCAAACAAAATGATCCACCACCATATTTTACACTGGGTGTAGTCGGGGAGGTGTTAACTCTTTTCGATGTATCTTCTGATGCCAATATTTTAATTTTTCTCTAATCAAAACGTTCCACATGATTCTAGGTGTTGTTTAAGGATGCAGCGTAAACCTCATGTCTTGCATTTTTAACATGCTATCTAGAAGCTTCTTCAAATCATTTGTTGTTTTTGACAGTTGCTTATATATTTTATATTTCCATTTTACTCCCCATGCCAAGTTATGATATCACAGGGATTTTACAGGTGCACCCTCATACCCTTCATTACTAGATGGTTAACTCTTCATCTGAAGGGTTCAATTGAAGTGTGTTCACAAACAGCTAAAGAATGAACTTTATGGTCTCAATTTTAAACAGTAATTTGGGTAAATAAGTAAAGTTGTTTTAGATTTTAAAAGCATACATCTGAGTGATTTGATGAGCTGAAGAAAGACAGAAGGTTTCCCTGTCTTGAACCTTATCAGTGGATTGGGAGTTCTCAGATGCCTTTGTTTTGGTTGAATCTTATTGCAGTCTGTCACTTCTGACCTGTCTCGTTGTGAAAGTGAATGTGAGAAAGCGAGAAATACGAGTCACACAATTTCGTATGTTTACTAAATGCATTTGGACATTTACGTCTTTAGTTTAGTACATCTTTTTTTTTCTGAAACTAGGATCTACAACTAAATAAACACATGTTGGGCAACAAATATGTCTTGGCTGATTGATTACATGTGCATAAGAAAAAAATATCACCAAATCATTTACTTTAACATCAGGATTAAGACTGACAAAAAGGATGAAGAACCTATGGTATAACACCAAGGCAGTAGATAGTGAAGTAAGTGCATGTGTGTGTGTATGTGTGTGTGTGTGTGTGTGTGTGTGTGTGAATTCAGGGGGAGGATTATTTTCTCTTACTGATGGATCCATTTATAACCCCTGAGGTCGAGCTGAGATTAGCACGGGATCAAGGCTATCGTAGTACAATGTGCAATCCATCACTGTATATTTGTGTGTGTGTGTGTGTGTGTGTGTGACAGAAAGTTGTGGTAGGCCTCGTACTGGCTGCTGGGTGTATGAGTAAGGCACGAGAATGTTCATATTGTAGGGCCAATGATTTTACATTTTCATGCTTGTGGGTGTATGAGTGTATTGTTGTGAGATGATATGCATGCTGTGGGAGTTTGTGTATTGGTGAATGTTAGCATTAGTTTCAAAGAAGTAGAGTGAGTCTGCTGAACTTTCTTGTGTGTGTGTGGGTGTATATCTGGGCCGGCCGTGTGGGTATGCTTTTCTTTGTTGTCAAATCACACACATACATGGGTCTTTGGGGAAGAAGATTGTGGTTCCACTGGTGTTTGCCTAAATGGGTTTTCTCCCCTTCCACCCTTAAGCCCCCTCTCGCAAATTCACCCCATTTTCCACCCTCATGTCTTCTTTCCTTTCACCCTTTCTTTCTCTTCACTTCTCTACCCCTGTTTCTGGCCATTTTCCTCTCCTTTTGCCTCTCTTATCCTTTTGCCTACCACTCATCTGGGTCTGGGTTGGTGTGATGTGTTCACCTTCAACCAGCAGGAATTCATACACTTCATACTGTGTGTGTGCTGCACATCAAAAATATTTGTCAATATATCTGCAGAAAAATGTATTTGTGGTATAGTGCTGGATAAAAATTGCTTTTTGCTTTACTTTTAAGTTCATCAAATGGAATGACCACATTTTTTTTAGCAGAGATGAAGACATACACATAAACTCATCCATCCATCCATCCATCCTTTCATTTATTGTCAGTAGCCACTTTATACTGTTTAGGGTCCTGGTGGAAACAATCCTGGAAACATTGGACATGCAGCAATGGCACGCTAGTCTGTCGCAGGGCATCATACACACACATTCACCCACTCAATCACACCTAGGGGTAATTTAGCTTAGTCAATCCACCTACTTCCATGTTTTTGGAAGGTGGTAGGAAACTTTGAGAACATGTGATACTCCACACAGACATACACTAATACAAGTTCTGGATCAAAACAGGAGCGCTGGTGATGTGAGGAGGGCAACTGTACTGACTTCTAAATCTCTCTGCCCTGAATGTTGTTTCTCTCTCTCTTTTTTTTAATATATAAAAAACTGGAATGAAGGACAGAAGGTAGACAGAATAAGGGCTGAAGAAGGACATATTTTGCACAAACCGCCTGGAATATAAAGTTTTGAATAGTTAGCGTGAAGATGAAGTCAGTACGTAGCTTCAATGTCAACATTTCTGTGAACGAAATCTCTCACACGCCTATAGCATTATAAATAACATTATTATGAATTTTCCCCATGAATTTTACATGAGTTGCTCGGATTGCCATGCAGATGAATCATTTCCTTACTTACACCCAACAGTAAACATGAGGCTTGCTGCATACACACACACACATTCTTTCTGTAGCCCTCTGGCAACAGAGTGGTATCTGAACACTGAGCTGTGTAATCAGGAAAGTGAGAAGCGATAAGGCTTATTTGGTGTTTGTGGCTTTTGCCTGTTCTGGTATTTCAGATCCTCATTCCCTGTAGATGGAAACAGAAGATAGAGATGAAGCACCTTGGTTTAGTTCTTGCTTATTGCTTTTAATTATTTCTTTTCTCCCCCTCAGCATCAAAATATGTTGAGGGTTTGATCCACTTATTTCCCTTTGTCTTGGTGTAAGCATTTATTCAGTCTTTGAGTCAGATGATTTTTCAGGAGTCAGTTAATCGTGATCAAAGAATTATAGTGAGATGTTATTTAAGAAATACTTGCCAGGATCTACATATATATATATATATAAAGCAACAAATGGCTAATGATTAGTGAGTAGAGACTAATCACTGCATCTTGCCCACCAATCAGTCTTATATATTAAAGCCTCAAATATGAATTATTCCAAAAAGAGACTCTTTAATCAGGGTTCTCCAGTTTCCTCCCCCCTTTAAAAAGTATACCCACAGAAAATGTAGTGACTCTAAATTGCCCCTTTGTGTAAATTAGTGTGTAAATATGTCAGAATAATTCACACCTTTACAAAATGCTCTGGAACTTATCAATGTTACTCCAAAATAACTCAAGTGTTATGTTTGTCAAAGCTTATTATTTTTAATTGTAAGTCATGCTTTACACTTGTTCTGTTTAATTTAATTTGAAAGTAGTCTTGTGGTCTGCAGTCAGCAAAACAAAAACTCTGCAAAACAAGTTCTTTATTTGGGCCGAAATGCCACAGATTTGTTAGAACCCAGGATATAAAATAAACTGTTATGTTGTGCTGTTTTACTAACCCCCTCTATAAGTGTGACAGACGCATCAATCATGTTTCGACAGAGCTTTCGGAAGTTAGTATTACATGCCTCACTTCTAATGAAGCATAAACCAGGCATATGAAGGACGATCATTATCAAGGACAGCACCGATCATGGTTAACGCCATTATATGGATTCCTGACCTCTGGAATGAATAAACAGTTGGCCGAATTCTTATGTTAATTTGGAGGATTTTCAAAATATTGTCCTCTAAGCATAAACCCCAAAGTAAATTAGATCTCCTATCCAGTCGACAGTCTTTCCACCTTTAAAGAAACTTTCAAAGCTCTTTGACATTTAAACTTTTTCACTTGATTAAATAAACTACAACTGATCCAACCCTTAACCGCTAATCTACCCCGACTCCGCCTCCACGCCACCTTAATGCTTGGAATATTCACCTTCGTCCGGTCAAATCAATACAACATACACTCTTATCATGGTCTGGCTTACTCAGGAGATCACATCCCTCCAGTGTGTTCTTCCCGAGTGTTCGTCTAACATCTGGCTGATAGTGTTCTATTTGTACAGACCTGTGGTTTTTAATCCACATTGTGGTTTGTCTTTATGATTGACCGTGAACTAGGGCTTTGTCCGATAAATCCGCCTATCAGTACACAGCCTCTAACAATGCTGCACACACTCCCTCTTTTGTGTGACTGGAGTGTTTGTGTGTGTTGTGATTGTGAGGAGTGTGATTATGGCTGATGATATACATTAGTCTCTGGGGTTAGATGATGATGGTGATGATGATGAGGAGGAGAATTATCTGATCACCCGGAGGGAGCTGTTCAGAAAGACAAGCTTACATACAGGGAGAAGAACATCCTCTATCTGTATGCCTTTGTCTTTCGTAACACTGTGTCTTGTTCAGCTGCAACATTTTACGTTAATTTACAGCAAAAAAAGCTGTTGAAAGCTTGATCAAATCAGTGTTTATTTATTTTCTATCACAGTACGACTCAGACGGTAGTCCCTGATGCCAGATTTACAGTATAATAATGCATATTTTTGATCTTTTACCGTTTCTATAGTAACAACATACACAGAGACTGTAAAGGGTTCCACATTAACACACTTAACAATTGTTTGTAGCTGCTGAAGCTGATGAAGTTTTCTCTGAAGTGATGTTTACATAGCATTTTAGGAAGGAGTCTCCAGTTCCAGCACTTTAAAGCTGTAACTCGGTTTTCAGACTCATAAAAGTACCTGTAACTAAACAAGATGTCTCATAGTTAACTTGCCCTGGGGATGTGGTACTGTAGCTTAGTGGTTGACTACTGACCAGAAGTTTGTGAATTTAAATACCAAGCTGCCACTGCTGGGCCTTTAACCCTCAATTCGCTCAGTTTTATAAAATGAGATAAACTATAAGTTGCTCTGGATAAGGGCATCTACCAAATGCCAGAAATGTAAATGTAAAGAACAACTGTTTATAGCTATTATAATGCACATGGTAACTTCGTAACTTGGTCTTCCTTCACCTCATCATTGATTATTTTCCTATAACAGCAGACCTTAAAATGTTTCTTTTTAATTTCATATTAAATAATTAATTTAAAAGAAATCCTTTTAATTTTACCAGAGATCGGGTTGATGTTCACTTTTCCTGTGACAGACTACCACTGCTCTGACTGATAGCAAGGTAGAATACATAGAAATGAAACATAAATTACAGTTTTAAAACATTGAGTGACAGCAAATGATACTTAAAGTACACCACAGCAGAATGAGTCAAAAAGAACACCCCCAAACTGCTGCATTTGAAGATGTGATCCAGGATCGTTGAGGGTTTTTTTCAGGCAGAAATGTGTATTATTTGAAGAAACATATTACCTTGAACCCTGGCGAAACATTTGTTTGTTCTGAAGACATTTTAGCTTTGTTCACAGTGTTATGCCTCATTCACCAATATTTTTTAACTAAGCAAGAGGGTCAACATCTACAATTAAACTCTAGTATTTAGGACTTTTAACCACCTGCTACACAAGAGACAAGAGACCTTAAATTCTATTTATTTATTCATTTATTTACAGATAAGGCAATGCCCACAACCCTTACAGCAAACACAATTCACCTGAGTCACAAGAGCATGTCACAAATGCATGTCTGGAAGCAGTTTGTTTTGTTTGTGTAGAAAGCAGGTGCTGCTTACTGTTGCTTGGCGCACATCTGAAAAGAGTGAGAAAAAAAAAAGATTTAATCTCGTCCACTGACGGTCTACATTTTTTGTGTGGATTTTTTCTTAAAAAAAAAAAAAAGTATTAAGGGAATGTTGACAACTTTGGTGTAGGAATGTTTTTTTTTTAATGAAAAGAATTAATATTATAATTGGTTTATATAAATGTAATAATAATAATAATAATAATAATAATAATAATAATAATTGCTTACCATTTAGAATAATTAATTACATTGTCTTTTCATATTATTTCATTTGTAGTAAATTTTAATTAATTTATTTTTTATATAATTAATGTCTGTGTTCTGCCCTAAAGCTCACAGTATCTATGCTACTACCTCTAATAGCAATAAAAATAAAAATGCTGGTGAAAAGGCAAAATAAAAAATATATAAAAAAGTGCAATTTCTTGTGAAGTCTCCACAGTAAACTCATTTAAGCATGTTAATATATAATTGCACACCTAAAGCCTCTCTGTCTCTGTGGTCAGAATGGCAGGTCTCTGCCCCCTCCTCCTCATTCACTCGCTCCTGTCACCCAGGTTTTATTTAGAGCTTATCTTTCCAGTGCACAGCGTGTGTATTTGTCACGCAGTGGCGTGGCATTCCTCCCCCCGAGAGCCTCAGTAGAAAATTCCGCTGATGACTTTGTCCGATACGGCCGAGCCGAGGCCTCGTCACAGGAGAGAGACTTGTTATCATCGTCGTCGCATTGATTAGGCCATAAAAAATGCCTTCTGAAGCCTGGGTGTACGTGCGTTCTGAGGGAAGTTGACATGCCTTGATGTGGCCATTTTTCTCCTCATGTTGTATGAGTTTTCATCGTCTGTTTTCTTTCTTTTCTTTCTTTTTGTAATCACAATGCAACTTAGAAAAAACAGACTCAAGATACAGGCTGAAACAGCTTGTGTGATGGTGTGTATTTATAATTACTTGCTAATGATTTATTACATTCATTTGTATTAAAAAATTGTCTGATTCAGATGTCCTGTTTACCTCACAGTTTCTGCTTCCTGGTTTCCAGCTGTTTAGATCTGTCTTGATAACACCCTTATATCACTGTTTGCACCTGACCTGCATAATTAATCTTGCTTTATAAATCTGTCACAATCTAAAACCTTTATTATTAAAAGCTTTCAAAAATACAACACACACAAATACTGTAAAGTCATAAATACATCATCTTTACAAATAAATACCAAGAATCAGGCGTTTTTTAAAGAAATATTATAGAACAGTTTTGAAATAAAAATAACATTAATAATAAATAATAAAATAAAATAACTTAATTACTTGTGACTTTAGTAAAGGCTTATGCTTCCTTCAAGGTGAAGTTGGATTTTCCTGATTACAAATGCTAAAAGACACCAAAGACATTTTGGGTAGTCTATTCAACTAGTCTTTTTAGTTCCTTCTCAAATCTGAATGGCTTCGCACACCGTGAACAGTGTAAATGATCTCTACACTTAAATCCATTTACACCAGTTTTGCAGTACTTGGTTAAATCTATAAGACAGATCATACCAATCATGTTGTCACTAAGCCACATGTTAGCTGATTAGCTTCTTCCTAAGCTATTCCTTTTTGTCTGCTGTTGTTGCTGTGCTGCAATTTCCGTTCTACTTTAAGTTTGGTTAAGTGTGTTTTATGTGCTCTGCTGGAGCAAACAAAAGACCTGCTTTTGTTTTTGTTTTGTTTTTTCCCCACTTCTCATGTTAAATGTCCCAAGATGGGAAGTGACATCATTACAATTTGCTAATTATCACCACCCCATCATTTGGGAACCTTAAGCCGGAGTACCCATCTGGTTAGATTAACTAGCCAGATACAAAATAAGGTGCACCTACATGAGGATATACAGTACAATAAACACAACAAATCTGTGATTCAATACCTGCGAAATTATTTTGTCATTAGTGAAAGTAACAATGCAAAGTGTTAGAGCAGAACTTTCACGATTGTAAGATGCTACAAATGCGACGTAAACAGGAGAAACTCTTTGTTGTGTTACATTTTATATTCAGATTCTAAAGATTCAAAATGATTATATTGGATTAGGAAGTATTTTATTCTTATACATATTTAGCTGTTATACTCTAGCGTCAGACAAGCTTTGTTATGTATTTGCGGAATGAGTCGGGACCTTTTATTTTTTCACTTTTATCTGTGAAAGGTCTGGACACTACGTTACTTTCATAGAAAGTTAGCTGTGGAATAATGAGAAGCATTTTATCGCAGTATAGCCATGAAAGCATACTGGACTTCACAAAACAAATGTGCCCTCATGATGCTGCATGCCAACATGATGATGCTGATGATTTTACATGAAAGTCCCAGACATGTCATCTGTTCAAAAATAGTATGTAATTGTATGTATGTATGTAAAAGGAGTATGTAATTGCTTTACCAAAAGCAAAACAATATATATATATATTACAAAAAGCCTGTTGAAAATACTGTAAATATAATGCCACATTTCTCAGAATTACGCTGTAAAGTATTCATGATTTTCTGCAAGCACACAATTGAAAATCCTGATAAACATATGCACCAGTGAGATTAAAGTGATGGTTAATTGAGGGTGATTAGGAATAATACAGTATTTTCTGTTATATATATATATATATATATAGCAGCAAATTACTGCCAGGTTGGCAGCTACCCTCAGGTATGATTTAAGCACCAGTCAATATAAATTAACAAACAATGAGGAGAAACTTTATTTGCTGCATACGCCAAATTGTAGTATTTTATTTCAACTTTATATGAGTTACAGTACCCGGGTCATGGGGGAAGCAGTCTAAGCAGGGATGCCCAGACTTCTTCTCCCTAGACACTTCCTTCATCTCTTCCGGGGGGATTCCAAGACGTTCCCAGGTCAGCCGAGAGACAAAGTATTTCCAGATTAAACCTGAACCAAGAATAATGACGTGAGCTCTCTCAGTAACTCTTGCCTTTTTGATGATGTTTCATGCTTTAGTAACATAACTGCTTCTTACTTAGAGTGCTCTACAAATAGAAAGGCCAACGACTGTATATTTGTTATAACTGTTGATTCACTACAAGATCTACAAGTGCAATTATCAGCTCTACTGTCCGCTCTCTGAGCTTTTAGTGCTTGTATTATAGTTACCTGGTTTTCAAAGACATGCTCTGGTTTAATGGATTTGATCTCTGCCTGTCATCATGGACTGCAATTATTATGGATTTGCCACTGATGAAGTCTGCCAGTGTTCTGGCCACTGTTATAAACTGTGATTATGATTCTGAGATATGTCAAATAAAGTCTCTCAACATACAACTGACTGCCTCTGGCTGTCTGACGCTACATCAACACCGCCAGAATATTACATTAGGTAAGAAAGGACAGTTATAATTTCTTGCTAACACAGACTTTATTCTTACCTTATTTTACATTTTAGAAGTTCTTTCTACACATGAATTTAGAATAAATTGAATCTAAATAGTATAAAATAACAGTTTGAGAGGAAGCAGCAGTAAGAATTGCCTTCTTAGAAAGGCTTTTGTTTAGTTGGAAATACTTAAAATCTTAAAAACAGTGTCTGACCCTTTGGAGCCGTCTGCCACTTAAGTTTGTTGTGCTCAGTATATTCTGTCGAAAAGACAATTAAGGCAAATTGCCGTTTTTTTTCTCTTCTTCAGTTGAAGTAACAGCGATGGACATGACCATCATTAAACTGTAATTATAATCACAAACAAGTCCCTATCAGCTCAAAGCGTGACATCAGAGGAAATGGCTGTGACGAAGAAAAAAAATGCTGATCAGATAGCGGAGAGTGGCGGCATAATTTCTCCATCCCCTTTTGAATAATACCATTATCAGCGGCTAATGATGATGTGCGGAGAGGTGGTTATGGACTAAACCAATTATGAGCAAAAAAAATCGAAGAGGAGTCAGGAAGCTCTCAGAGAGGCTATTTGTCCAGTCTCACTGATGCTCACTTCACTTCGTTTCTGTCCTTCTCTGCATCTCTCTCATGTAGACTCTCTCCATCTCCTCTTTATCTCCATTCATTCCTTTTACTCTCTTTCTCTCCGTGTGCAATAAATCGATGCAGGCCCTCTTCTTCACTCACCTTTCACTCTGTATACTATTTTACAAATGGCCAAGAGCATCATAATGTATTTGATTTCTTCTTTCCATTTTTCTTTCTATCAGCTGTGTGTGTGTGTGTGTGTGTGTATATGTGTGTGTCTGTGTCTAGGTGATGGCAGTGGAAGGAAGGGCCCATGGCCGTTATCAGTCTATAACATCTGGCTGCGTGTCAGGTGATGAGAGAGAGAGGGAGAGCGATAGAGAGAGTGTGTGTGCGTTTTAATACAGGGAACGGAGAGGAGAGAGCGAGGATGGCTGGTGTGCAAACAAACAGTGGCTGATATGGTCTATGCTTGTCACAATCGCTCAGGACGCTCATATATCTTCCCCTCTCTCGCTTCGGCAGCCCCTTCCTCTCTCCCTCCCTTTTTTAATCTTGTTCCCTCTCTCCCTCTCGCTCTCACTCTTCCTCCATCTCTGGTTCTTTCAGTCTTGTCATCTTCCTCCTGTCATCTCGCTCCTCTCCGCTTTGCTTTCTTTGCACTCTTCTTTTGTTTACTTCCTGATTTGGTTCCCTTTTCATAATTTATATACGTGTGTGCAAATGTTTACAGCTAGGATAAAAAGCGAGCTCTCCATCACACCTTATAGGAGGCAAAACATCACTATGAACTGCAGAAAACACTATGAGCCTAACCACCGTAATACAACATTACTGTGTTTTCAGCATGAGGCCTTTGTTCACCTCCACAGACATTTTTGCTGCTTGGCTCGACAGAGGCCTCCAGAACAGACAAATAAAAACGACAACTGGAGAAACTCTGCACTGGGGAACAAGTGTACAGTTTGCATGTCATATGGAGTAAAACCCTTTTAATACAATTCTCACAAAGAAACAAAAGGAACTCAAGTAAATCAATATGGCGTATTCCTGTGTTCAAGTCGGCCAACGTTTCAGGCTCGCTGGCCCCGCAGCTTAAATATCCACTAATGGACGTGTGTGTAGATCTAATCACGGCTGTAATTGAAGTTAACTTTAGAGCTCTCAGTCTGGAAGAATATTTAAAGACAGCAGAGGAGGACTGAAACTCAATATAGCGCAGCAGAGACCCCCTGCTCTCAATAATAGATGAGCAAGCCAGACATAATTTTTTTTAATTTTTAATTTCTTCCTCTCTTGCCATGCTTCATGAATTCATCACAATACACTTGCACTGTGGGCATTTCTGTTTGGTCTGAATTATGTTCAGGTGACGTGTGTTTGAAATATTGTTTGGTAAAATGTTAAGAATAGCATGGGAAAATGCTATTTTGCTAAGACTGTCTGACACTGTGACCTACCTGACTCTCATTTATCCTGCCATTGTGACACCTCTGCTTTATATCACATATTAACATTAACAACTAGTCTATACAACATATTTTTGAGGTCTGTACATGGCTTGAGTACAGTTTTGCACGTAAAGGGAAGTGTATGCGACATGCCGAAATGCATTCGACATTACCTGATCTTATCCTACCTGGGAACTTTTTCTTTTTTTTTTTTTTTTAAGCTTCCTGCTTCCACTTTAGAACATTTCTGCATGATTTCCTGTGTGACATGAGAAAAATGGACATTATCACAAACCCAGCATTTCTTTGGCTTTGCTGTGGCTCAGAAAGTCCTCAAATAGCTTTTAAACCTCCCCAGGAGACTCACTGCTTTATTTATTTGATGTGGATAAAGTGGATGGCAGGACGCAATGTGGTAATTCATAATTAATAGAATTGGAAGGGATTACTTTGATGCAAAATCTTGGATTAAAATAATAAAATAAACATTTATCAGCATTCAGTGATCATGAAGCACATTATTAATCCCCAATAGAAAAGTTTTAAAATATGCAAATTCTTGTTTTTACTTTGTGTACTGTGTGTACCATCGTTATTGGAATTGCATACAAAATACTAATAATAAAAAAAAAACTGAGCTTTTGAGAAAATCAGAATTCCTGTATGGGCAATTAGAGGTTGGAAAACATGGAGAGCAAGTCATGCTGGGATTGTCTATCATTTGCTTCACGATCTGTTCTTATAATCCATAATGGGGCAAGTTAGTTATAAAAATGTGTCTATTGCTCCACATTTGGTCAGCAGTTAAGAAGATGATCAGTAGAGGCAACACAACATGTACAGTACGTGTTTCTCTTAGAATAATGAAGAAGGGTTCACGTTTATTCCTATTGATGTTTCCATTAAACTGCTGATTTTAAGCTTTAAGACAAAACAAGTGAAATGTTTACTTTTACCATTTCAGAATTTCCAACAGCAGGAGTTAAATAGCATATTTAACATTTCTATCTAGAAATCCTTTTCTTCATCGCTCCTACACTCGCATTGTTTATATTTTATGTCATTATGTGGACAAAGCCTCTGTGTTGCGCTATGACCCACAATGCTCAGCATGTATTTTCACTGTATCTGATCATAAGCATATTACAACAATAATAAAAATTGCAATGACGTGCTCTCACAGCATCGGTCCGGATATCCTGGTTTAGTGTGGGCCTCGTGTCCATGCTCGCAGCTTTAGCAGCACAGACTCTGTGTGATTGATCGAGCAGGCCATGACAGAGCATGGTGTGAGTTGTAGAGGCTCCTGATATGGCTCCTGAGAGTGTGTGAGATGCTCTGAGATCTCCTGTGTGTCAGATTGTGATAAGGTTCTGAGCTCTCTGTCCACCATGCGATTAGCCGTCCGCTTGTAGCAGACTGGAGTTTATTAGCTTTAACAAACGACTCTGTTCCTGGCCTGCTGAGGAAGCCTATCCACCACCAGCAAGACTCCATAACTCCTGAACAGAGGAGAGAAGGATGGAGGCCAGGAACACAGGGAGGAAGTGGGAGTCAAATAAAAAGTGAGCTAGTCAAGAAGAAAGAGAAAGAGTCTGCGAAGTGAAAGTAGACCACTGAGTACATGAAACAGTGAGTTCAATCAATCAAAGGGAACAAATGAATAAGAAAGAAAAAGTAAATCTTCAAATAAATCAGTAGGTGAGTGGAAATTGATAATTGTTGAGAGAAGTAAGTGAATAAAGAATAGGGGAATGAATGAATAAGGTATGGAGGGAGGAAAGGAAGGAATAGGTAAGCAAGTAAATGTAAAAAAAAAAAACAGGAAAAAGTAAAAGGCTATAATTGAATGTGTGAATTACCTATTCTGACTTTGAACAATGTACTGAAAAAGTCCTATATAATTGATTATAGACCAGCCTCATTTATCAACATGTGCAAGAAAATTGATCTTTTTCTGTAAGAAAATTTATCAGACGAACAATAGTATATCCTAGCCTGTCTAGTATATTCTCCTTTCTTCCTATAAACACATTTACTTTCAGAAACAGACCAAGAAATGCAGTTCTAGCATTGAACAAGGCAAAAAAAAATAAAGCTTTCAAATCATGTTCAGAATTAACATCATAGAATCATAGATTCTAACTGTCTAATAGTTTTATTGGCTGTTTTATTGCCTTTATTATAGTGTTTCTCTATTCTCTCACCATATACAAGGTTTGTTAAAGTATGCAATGGTTCTTGAGCAAAAGACTGAGTGAAATAAAAGTGTGTGATTGTGTAATTGTGATAAAGTGGGTGAGTAAGTGAATGAGTGAGACTGAAAATTAGGTGAGTGAATAAGCAAATGAATGTACACTTCAGTAGAGTAATCAGTGGAATAACGAGTGAATAACAGTAAGGGGATTAATATCAGGGAGAGCAGTAATTTAATGGTTGAGTATATGAGCAAAAGAAATTGGAAAAAATGGTAAATGGGTGAGTGAAGTTGTTTAAAAGAAAAATAAAAAAATGGGTAAGGTAGTGAGTGAGTGTGTGAGTTAGTGAGGTAGTGAAAGAGTATTTGAGCGAGTGAAGTAGTGAGTGACATAGTGAGTGAGTGATTGAGTAATGTAGTGAGTGAGTGAGTGAAGTAGTGAGTAAGTGAGTGAGGGATTGTGTGAGTGAAGTAGTGAGTAAATGACTGAGTAAAGTAGTTAGTAAGTGAGTGAGTGAGTGAGTGAGTGAAGTAGTAATTGAGTGAATGAGTGAAAGTGTGTTTGTTTGTGGGAGGGCAGAGCTGCTCTTGTCATTGCTAATGAATGGTCTGTGATAATGCAGAAGCAGTAATGGAGTGCTGGACTCCTCCCGCTCATGTCTCCTGTTTCAGCTCCACATCGATGAATTATCCCTCTCCACAACTCTCCCTTTACTTATCAGCTTTCCATCTCTCCTCCCCCGGCCCATAACCCCTCCACTCCTTCTTTTATCTGTCCGTTTTATCTCTCCCTCTCTGTGCCATTTCTCCCTCTCTTCCCTCTGCTGTGATGTCATGGGACTGTGTGTCGCCGGATGGAGCACTCGCCCACTCTCCCTCATTCTTTCTGCACTTACTCTCTTTCAGTCAGAATGCCATTGTTTGAGCTGAAGCGTCTGACCCATACCACCACTGTCAGGCCAGTTTTCCTGTCACAGCACACACACACACACACACACACACAATATGCAGAACTGCTTGCCATCACCATCATGATTAATCACAGGAAAGCCTGAACATTCCAATGAGTACTGGTTGGTCAGCACTCAATAACGTTCTCTAATTCCACACATTACATACATACATGAAATTCCATACATGCACAAAACATTTAACACCTGAAACCTGCATGTGTGTACTTTCCTTGACCCCAAAGTCCCCCAGACACTTTTGCCACATGCCTCAGGCATGTGAATACACAATTTCAAACACCTTTGAGTGTCTCTAGAAGTGTGTTTCAGTGCAGGTGTGGTAACATATCGTGCAAAACCATGTTGCTGATTGTAACAGGTATGTTCTAGCAGGCCAAACTGTCAGGTCTGAATTTAATATATGTGTTTAGGTCATTACTTGGCCACTACTCAGACCAAACTTATAGATATAGATCTATGAAGCTAGCTAGCTAGATATTAGGAATTTTAATATAAATTACATTTCCATAAAATCCAAAAAGCCTAGGACAAGAGACATTTATTGTTCAGCATTGAATATGACACTAAATGTTAAATACAAACTCCCTTGATCTTTTTTGCCATGTCTTTTAAAGATGAGCTGAACTGAACATGTCTACAGAGACCTTTCGAAAAAAGGATTGCAGATTATATTCAGGTTAAAACTCCTGCACTGCTTATGCGCATCCATTTTTTTAGTCTTAGGTAGAAGAAGAGAAGAGAGGAAAGGAGATATTGTGTATTTAGACTAAAGTTGACCCAGGTTGGTTTAGCTAGCATTGTCATGGTGTATTGAAGCATAATCTTATTTTTTCTCTCTTTCCTGCAAAGATGGTCAAATACATAGTAAAGAAAACTGACATGGGTTTTAAGTTTTCCAGGATAGTATAATTATGTCTGGCTTCCTGATTATTCTAAGATCCGTTATTAGTTTTTTGCTTGACATGGATTGAAATTATGTCTATGTACGATTGCTTGTTCTTTGCTTTGTATGTATTTATCTTTAAGATAATGATTACATATTCTTCATTTCCAAAGAGCATTTGTTTATGAGTGCTCGTGCAGGTGCAAAAAGATATTGAGTTTATTACCTAATGTTAAGAAATCCAGCTTCAGCTACTGGTGTAGGTACAGAAATGTTGTGTGACTGACACACCTGCTTGTATATACAGCAAATTACAGAAATATCCTGTCACAAATGTATAAAAATTCTATTCTGACAAAGATAAGATTAGCCTCTTACTGAAGTGAAAAGCCACATATAGCATTTCCCTCTGGGGAAATTCCTGTCAATCACTCGCTTGGCAGTTTTTAACATCAATCAGCGGAACAGGCCCAAATTCACTTTGTCCAGCCCTCTTTAAAATGATCTAATTGATGTAATGAATTGGATTATCTAATCGCCGGGATCGGGACGGATCCCCCACCCAGCCTTTATCTAAACAAGCTTCCTGGGCTGCTTGCTTACTGCCTGTGCATAGCATTTTAGGGCATGGAGTCTGCTGGTTCTGATTGACAGAAACCTTAACGCCCGATATCCCCCCCTCTGGGCCGCCATTTTTTTTTCAATTTAGAACGGAAATGTTCTAATTTGAAGATTGGCCCATTTCATTCTTCATCAGCTGTGTTTGGTGCCATTTTATGGCTTGTCAGTTCCAATAGCCTGTAGCATTCACTCAGGAAACATCTTAATGTAGGTTCATGCAGAGAAATAAACCATGTTTTTAAGAGGTCCTAACAAAATAAATATATAGCAATATTATTGACTTGCATTTTGTAATGGATTGTCTATTCTTAGAAGAGTTCACCAGTTTAAATCTCATTATTTCATTTGTCTTAGAAAACCAGATCTAAATATTCTTGCTTAACAGCTAATGGACTATTAAATAATTGACAGTGGAGATCACATGGAGAAATTGCCCTTTATGGTCTTTGGGTAAGCTACAGTTTCTGTGGTGAAAGCGTCAGAGAACCTCAATGGGTTGACCAACACTGTCATCCTGTGGCAACCAGACAAATTACAGGGATTTCTTTCCAAAAAAAAACAAAACAAAACATTTGTTGTTTATCTTGTTTGCATTCAGGCTTTCTCTCTTTCCAGGATCGGTCCTAACTGTATTTAAATGACTTCATTAGATACATGTTGTATGTTTTTACAGAGAAACAAGAGTTGCTCCAGAAACACACACACACAAAAAAAAGATAAATAAATATTTCACATTATTTTCTGTGGCATTACATTATGCTGTGCATTGTCACTACTAACCATTATCTAATTTTCAGAAAAAAATATCCATTTCTTAATTAGGATTAAAAAAAGGTAACATGGTAGTATAAATATATTGATACCACAAAGCCATTTAATCATTGAGGAAACAGGGATGAAAAAATTTCACATGAACCTCAGAACAAAGAAATGGTGAAGGAACGGGAGTCATTAGGCTCTGTACTATATACTGTTATGGGTAAAAGAAAGTTCACACTATTTCAGTTCTTTGTTTTTATTTATCATGGCCTGTGTAGAAATGTTCGTGGTGCTCAATCAACTTCTATAAGCAAACAAAAAAGCATAAGGTGAAAAAATTCTTCATTTTTTCCTTCATTTACAATCGTTAAGTGAGTGATGGACAAATCAAAGGGGAAAACACTGAACATGTGAGATTAACCAGAGACAAAATCGGGCAACAACCACTAATAAGACAGACACACAAGGCAACATAAAGAGAGAACAAAGCAAAACATAAAAAGCACCCATGGAAGTGAAGTCATGCTGCTGGACACTGTGCACTGCATATTTAATACTAAAGCGTGAGGCAGAGAATTGTGATATACGGTGTAGGTGCTTGGCTTGGTTAGTAAATGAAATACGGGATGCCTACTCAACTACATCATATTATTACTTTCACAAACAAAATATAATTTCACACTTTTCAAATTTGGTCTGAATATTTGTATCTACACTCTTAAGATTGTTCATGTTCATGGGCTTGTTCATGATCAAGGTTTGCTTTCACTTAAAAAAATTCTGTTTAAACCATGAATATGGTGAGCAATTACATATGTCACTTATTTACAATATTTTATATAACAATAAGGTATTTTGACTCCCCCACTGACAATATCAGCCCTTTCCACATCATCATAGAAGTAGATCAGCTCTCTAGGGATCAGTTCTCTCTCTCTTCACCAAACATACCTAATTCTTGACCCCAAACCTGGAGAAAGTATGAAAATGACCACAGATGAGACTGCACCTTAAGAATGCTTCAGCATTCTTTCTAAGGAGTGCATTAACCATGATGATAGCGTGAGATCTTGCTTCACTGTCCTCAGACTGCAACAGGATTTGCTGCATTTTACCTGATCAGTTTCAAATTGCCTTAGAGGCCTTCTGGTGGTCCAGTGGCAGGATTCTGTGCTCTTAGTGCTGCAGCCCAGGTTCGATTCCTGGGCAGGGAGCTAACCCAAGAAATGAAGTGTTAACTCTCAGTGCTGGTCCCAAGCCTGGATAAAATGGGAAGACTGCATCAGGAAGGTGATCCAGTGTAAACCAATCCAAATAAAAGCAAGCAGACCAAATGATTTGCTGTGGTGACCCTGCACAGGGATCAGCTGAAAGAAAACCAACATTTGCTTAAGATGTAAAGAACAATATAACAGATCAGCTTCTATTTTTCTTTACTGGATCCAGCCAAGTCATTTAATGTAACTGCATAGTTCTTGTGACTCAAAGCAAGTGAGCAGGTCTTTTAAGATATCTGTTGTAGATAGTGAAAGATGATGGTAAAAAATTCAATCTGTTCCTTTAATAGTGTGAAAGTCTATTCTTTGTATCTAAGAGTCCCTTAATTCTGACGTTACTGTGTATTCCATACATGAAAGAAAAACATTTGGAAAGAGATTCGATATGTAGTTTATATCACACGGCTTAGAGGGCTCTAGCCTGTCGATCCTCAAAATGAATGCTTGCTGATTTTGAGAATACAGAACTTGAATGCAAGTGGGTGTCTTTGTTCTCTTTGTTGCCACATTCATCACTAAATCCTGAAACCCTACAATTATATGTTGCTTTCATTATCTAACTCTATCACAATGGACAAAAACTCAACTTAAGCCCACCCAAGTGTAGGCCTTTTTCACTTCACTCTAGGAACGACATTCATTCTTTTTCTTTTCTTCGTAACTCTGGCCATGACCTCATTAGTGGCTACTGCAGTGTGTTAAATTAAATGCTGCTTTGATGTTCTCATTACAGTCGCTAAAGTAAAACAAGTTTTTAAATTGGTCCAATTATCTTGCATGCTGTTTTAAGAAAGCAGTCTTACCTTCAAATCTCAACATCCGAAAAATGAATAAGAGGTCCAAATTGAAGTGGATAATGGCACTTCTGTTAGACTGGAAATAACACCACTTTAGAAACGCTGTATTTTTTTAATTAGAACTTCACAATAGACAACCTGATCAGCAATAACTGCTGGTGAAAATTCCCAACCTGCTTTTCACTCCAGTGTAAAATCATCTTTTACATATGACCTTCTGAAGGATTCTTTATCCTGCCCCCAATACCATCTGCAAGCTATCATGGACACAGCAATATTTTCCAGCTTGACATTCTCGGTAATGAATTTTCTAGTGTGAGCAGCTCTAAGTCTTGTAGCAAGAACTGCAATGACCAACAGACAAGGAGAGTCTAAGGTTAAATCGTGAAAAAATCCATCTATATCTATAAGTTTGCCTCACTTGCCATATTAATTCCTAATTATATCCTGTGAGTTTACATGTTCTCTCCATGGCACAGGTTTCTCTGGTTTCCTCTTCCTTTGTTGGTGGATTGTATTTGTGGTGTGAATATGGGTGTGTAAGTGTGTGTTAGATGGGTTGCCACCCCGTCTAGGGTATCCCCAAACTTGTGACCCTTAGTCCCTGCAATGCACTTCAGGTTCCCTGTTACCCTGTGTAAGAATAAGCATAAAAGGCATGTGTTTATTCATGTCCTATGACTAAATATGACAACTAACGTTTTTCCAACACAGGGGGCAGCATTTGTCTGCAATAACAAAGAGAAGTTGATTCAGGTGGGACTAGTATTATTCTTATTATTATTAGACAACAACAGTTGAGCAGTTGAGCAAAAACAAAATGTATAACACAGATATGACAGAATCTGAAAAAATCAAAGAATAGCATCTGCAAATGGTGGATCTATCCCAAGTCTCAATTTAAATCTATTTCACTCTGAATAGAGGCTAAAGACTGAATATGTCAGGTCCAGATCTGTGCCTGTTCAGCACACTATCAAGTGACCTACAATACCCACACTGTTTCTACTGTTGTTGATTATTACTTTCATTATTACATTCTTCAGGCAGCAATTAAATATTTGATGATACAATAAAGTATAATGCCTGGTGTCACACCACCATCATCCCCACACTCCAGTTCCTAGCATACACCGTGGCCAACGAACATGCTGACACACACACACACACACACACACACACAGTCACACAACTAGTTGTACAAATCTTTTGTAATTGTGCTAATTTCATGGTTTGACCATTGTATTTTGCCAGATTTTGCCTTTGCTTCACTGTGTTGTTTAAGTACCTGAACTGTGGCTGTTTTACGTTTCGGATTCTGCCTGCTGATTTTGATTGTCTGCCTGAGTTTCCTGTTAAAGATCACACTTACCTGCAGCTATATCTGACTCTGAGTGTTTTATGATCCCTGGCCTTGTTTTAATATTTGACTTATCTATTATTCTATCTATTATAAAAAATCAATTTATTGCATAAAAGAATCATCAGTTTAACTCATTTATATCAAACCAAATTGTCCAGTGGTTACTGTTATGAGTTGGATGCTAGTAACAGACCAGGATTGATCCAGCTAGTTGTGGAAGGTAAGGTTTTAAACGCAGCTTGGTTTTATTGGTTTTGTTAAGAGGGCTGTGGTTTCCCAAGGAAATATTGTCTCTGAAATTATTATTATTTTTTTCAAATAAGTATTAGTGCAAACTTCAGGAAGGCATTTGTTCAGTCATTTCATGCCTTCGAGGCCTTGTGAAAAAGGCACCATTTCTCCATGGACTCAACTCTACAAATGGAGCTATTAAAACTAAAAAGAGTTTTTACATCATAAGTGTGAATCCATACATAGAGATCTAAAAGCTAGAGAGTTTCCCATGATTTAGTGGAACAGCTAAAGGGGGATGTGGTAGCTTAGTGGTTAAGGTGTTGGACGACTGATTGGAAGGCTGTGAGTTGAGTTTGAATCCCAGGTCCTTGAGCAAGGCCCTTAACCCTCATTTGTGTAAAATGAGATGAAATGTAAGTTTCTCTAGATAAGGGTGTCTGACAAATTCTGTAAATGTAATGTAAAGATAAAGCCCTTCAGTTCAATGAAGACATATTTTTATAGACGAAGCAGCATTACTCATATTAACTCCATTCAGCTGCTGGATTATGGCAGTGAGATCAGCAGGCCGGTTAGTTGACTGATTTTGCTGAATTGTGGTTGGATTTCCCATGGAGCACAAAGACATTTAAAAGATGTGAAAATGATATTAAAAAAGATGTCTTGAGATGAGTTTTGTTTTAATTCCCAGTGGTTTCTAACCTGTTTACACCTCCAGAAGTCACTGACTCATATTTGTTACTGCTTTTGTTAAAGAGGCTGTATTTTTCCAAGGAAATATTGTCTCAAAAAGTGATCTCAAATAAGTATTGGAGCAAACTTCAGAAAAAAACATTTGTTCAGTCATTTAGGATTTCATGCCTCCAAGGCCTTGCGAAAAAGCCACCATTGCTCCATGGGCTCCATTCTACAAATGGTGCTATTTTCAAAAAGGCTTATGTGCTTAAAAAGCCCTGCTGGAAACGGAGTGGCCAGCTGGAGGATTTCATTAAAATGGGATTCTAATTTAGTTTAGTTCTTTCAAAATTGGGGTAATTTACAAAGAAGTGCTGCTATGCCCTTAAGCAAGACATTTAACTACAATCTGCACCAAGGGGAGCAACACTATATAAATGACAATATGTCCACATGCACTTTTCCTGTAATATAAAAATGTCAATGCCTGGTACAATTATTATAATTTATATAATGACTACCAAGATAAAAGGAAAACTTGGAGAAAGAAAATCATCATAATCAAGCAACAGGTCTGAGGGCACCTGGAAAATTGTGTTTATGGACATGCATTCATTGCTGAAAAACCACCCATGTGCTGCTGATGCATTTTCTGGAAGCTCATTTTTGATGGAAAGTAATTTGATTTTTTTTTTTTTTTTACTCTTATGGGGTGAAGTTGTGTGACAAAAGAGGAATTAAAAGTGATTTATATTCTGAAAGGAGAAGGTACATTTTATTTTACATGGAAGATGAAACTCTTCAGCATTTTTTATTTTTCAGCATTTTCCACCAAGAACTGTCTTCAGCCAAAACCATGAATATGTGCTTGAAGCAACTGGGGATGAGAAGGATGAGAAGGATAAAAGCTAAATGTGCAAATAATGTTATAATGCAATAATTACAGGATTAGAGAGATGTAAGGCTCATGGGGGAATAAGGAATTTGTGTGTGTGTGTGTAGACGGCAGCTGCAAAGAGCTCCAGCTGCATCCAAGCTCATATTTTGTGGCCTGCTGTGGTGCTTCCACTAAATGCCAGCTGCTGATGAGTGTTTGTTTATGGCAAAGCTGCGCCTAAACCACAGATCAAGTGCACTCTGTGTCACTGGTTCAGAGATTTTTCCTTTGGAACCAAACAAGATTTAGTTTGCCGTCTTTCCAATGTACGTTTCGGTGGTTTAGCCTGTACAAATACATTTGATTTGTTTTCATTCCCCACTTAAGTGTATTAAGTGTGTGTGTTTTTTTTTCACTTGCTGGAATCGGCTTTGGGTTATCGAAATGCACTGCATGAATAAAACCATGCACTTTTATTCCAGGAATTATTGTTTCACTGAATGCATAATAGTTTGCTTGCTGAGTATTTTATGAAAGCATGCTTATGGCTCAGAGAACAGCTTGGTGTTGAGTCACTTGGGCTCAACTTAAATATTTAGCAATGAGTGATTTCACTCTGTATCTCAGACTAACCCTAAAATCCAAGAAATGTCAGAGGCTGCTGCTGGGAAAATCTTGTCACAGACATACTAAACTGTTATACCACAAATGTACTAACAGCTATGTTAAAAGACAAGTATTTAAAATTTAAATCTAATATCCAGTTGGTTGAGTTGGACCTGCTCCACCATTTCCAACCAGCCGTAGTCAAACCTAAGGTCCAGGGGGTGGAGACAACTCATGTTTCAGGCTGGATAAGTGTGTTTCTAACTGTGTTGTAGGACATCTCATGGATTAGGGGTTAGGGGTAGGGTAGGAGGAGATAGATCATGTCCAGCTCCACCTTTAGGCTTTTGTTTCTGTAGTTCTTAACTGTAGCTTCTTTCTGGAAAACTTACAAGAATTTCATTATATAATATCCTGTTTAAACCACCCCCATCCTGTGCCCACTGTAATTTAATAATATTACACATTTCTGCTTCATTTGTTTACTTTTTCATGACATTGTCAGTATTGAAAGCAGTAAAGTTACTGAAATCAGTGAGCAGCGGGAAAGTCAGAATTTTTATTCCCACTGGTTTCTAACAAGTTTACACCTCCAGATGTCACTGACTCACATGTGACCCTGACAAGTGTTCTTACATCATCAGCGTGAATCCCACATGGAGAGCTAAAAGCTTGAGAATTTCCCATGATTCAGTTAAATGAAGTTATTTTCACAGATGGAACCACATTAGTTGTGTTGTCTTGCCATGCCTCAGTTTCAGCAGCTGGATTATTGCAAGTGAGATCAGCAGGCTGGTTAGTTTCCCTTTTAATGTGATATTTAAAAGATGTCTTTGGGAGCCAAATGGTGTTTTGGCGTCCGGAGTTTGTCTGGGGTGAATATTTTTCACACTTCTTTTGAATTGAAAAGAATTTTGTGATCACATCAAACTTCATTTGGACCACATCATGGTAGAACAACTTATAATGAGCCAATAACAATGTCTTTTTAGTCAGACAGGCTGGTTAAAAACGGACGTCCTTGGAGATCTAGTAATTGGTCTCACTGGGTTATTGCGTGTACATGTGTGAAAATGACTCGATTGAGGCCATCTGATTTTTTTTTTTATTTTTTATTTTTTTGCATTACTCATCCTCTCCCTCCAGATGTCAGTGTGGTGCTGAGAATAGTGCAGCAATTTTAATGAGGCAGTCTCTTCTCATTAGCGAGCCTCTGATGGCATGAACTCACATTAGATTTGAAATTCAAATCAGTAATCGGAATTCACCGAAACTGTAACAACCCAGACACGCTAATGGATCTGACGTGTTTAATAAGCACTCATTTCCTTAAACCCAGTAGTGATTTTTAACGAGCAATCGGTGTGGTAATGAGGACATTTTGAGGACCTTCTTCTTGAAGAAAAAAAAAAGGAAGAAGGGAAGAAAACCACCTTAGGTTTTGACTTGGTCGGCTGTGAGCCATTCTAAAAAATCAACCTCCGTAGAAATATTGATTTAGCTGTTATCAATTCCCCGGGCTGTTCTTATGAGATGAAAAAGCAAGAGGCACAAAAGCCTCCTGCTCAACACAACTATTCAACTGACAGAAGAAGAGTGTTCAACACCTTGGTGCAAGTGGACAGCAGGAATGAAGAAGGAGAGAGAATAACAGAGTATAAGAGACAGAGAGACAAACAGAAAGTGGTACAGTGAGGGATCGGGGATTTACAGACATAACAGAAGAATAAGGGGAAAGACATTGGCAGAGAAAGGGAGTTTGGTAGAATCTAAGAATCTATGGGTCACAGAATATGAGGGTTACCTTAGTGTGAGTGAATAGGAAAAAGACAGAGAAACAGATAGCTTACAGGGCATTTAACTAAATAAGTGTTTTGTCATTTTATTGAATTGAATTGGATTGAGAGAGCTGGAATTTAAAAAAAGAGATAGTGAGACAAACAGTAGCTGAGAGAAAGATGCATTGAGAGGAAAGCAGATAGTGGGAAATGTTCATAGAGACAGATGGATTGAAATAGAGCAAAACAGATGGAGAGTAAAGAACGAAAGAGAAAGAGTCATAACGGGTGAAAGAGTGAAATGGAGACCAAGAGAGGGAAATACAGAAGTAATTCTCCAGTGATAAACTGAGAGAGGCAGAATAAAAGAGATGATATTTAGCAGAGACAAATACAGAAAGGGTGTGGGGAAGAACTAGGAGAGGAAAAAGTGAAGGGAAGAATGACAGAGAGGAAGCATTGGTGGGGGGTGGGGGTGGGTGAGGGTGAAATATTGTGGGAATAAGAAAAAGACAAAGAAACAGCAAGGCAGTGAGATGAGGATGGTGGACAGTTTTTAAAAGAGAAAACCAAGGGAAAAAAAGGAAGGAACAGTGAGAGGGAGAAAGAGGGAGAGAGACAGCAGTCAAAGAGGACAAGAATGCACTTTCTTAACCAAAGTAATTAAGAGGTGAGACAAAGATTAAATGTGGTTTGCAGATTGGTTTCCCATTGGTGAAGAAAAAGTTGTACAGATCAGAGGTGGATTACCAACGGGGCCCACTGGGCACAGGCACAGGGGCCCTGGCTATTAGAAAGACCTTAATGAGGACAGATTTGATGTGAATAATTAGACCACACACAATATGATACATCAAACACAAACCAGTCAAAATTTGAAATATGGGTGTGTGGCTCTGAATTGAAAAAATAATGAGCTGTCAACCCCTAAACCCTTATTAATAATGCCAATGCAAAGAAAAAAGGCAAAAAAAAAAACCCATAATGGGTTAGTTTACAAATGAATTTGAATGGGCAAAGAAGACTCGCAGTGTTGTAACAGCTGGCCATTGAATGGAAGCTTTGTTAAACAGCTGGATTTTAATCATTTGGTGGATGATTTTGAGGTGAAAAGCATGAACGAAGTCAGTCACCTAAGATAAGACTGCCTATTGCATATCACTGACTAGTCAAACACTCATAATTAATGTGTAATGTAGTAAAGCATGATAACTAATGGAATAAAGAGATAAAAGGATAAAAAGACTGAAAGAGATAGTAGAGAGAGAGAGACCAAGATATGGATTCGGAGGAAGAAACTATGAGGAGCAGTCAGTCAAAATACAGAGAGAGGGAGTAAAAGAGCGATAGACAGTAGGAGAGAGACAAAGTGTGAGTGTGTGAGAGAAGGAGAGAAAGACAGAGAGAGAGACAGACAGAGAGAGAAAGAGAGAGAGCAGGTGGAAATAGGAAAGCCCGAGGAGGTGCGCTAATGAGCCCATGCTTTTGAAAAGTGTGTGCTGTAGCGAGACATTGCTGGACAGGAGGACCATCTTTAATAAGTGAGCCATTGATCCAGCCAGCAATTAAGAATCCAAACTCTCTAATGAGCTCCAATTGGATGGCTGGCAATTACAGAGCCAGTGGCTGGAAGAGCGAGCATGAGGCCGGCGCTCTGATTGGCTTCAGCACTCTTAATGGGATCGTGGCTCCTCTCAGCTCAATGGCTGAGCAGTAATAGCAATCCGTCTGCAGATAGATATCTGTGTGAGACCTGATTGCACCCTGCTGTCAATAAGCAGTCCTCACTTTAATAGGAACGTGTGTGTGTGTGCCCCTGTGGTCGCCAGGGTCATCTTGTGTCATAGAATGTTCCAGTTGCACATGGGGGTGTATGAATCCTCTGTAATGAGGGGAAAAGTATCAAATGCTTGCGACTTATGATGCCGCCAAGCCGTTTTAAAGCCACTCGCTGCACCGAGCAAGAAACAGACATTATTCTTATTTTGTGCAATCATGAAGCTATTCACGCAGCGACCAACTGGCCTTGGGAAACTTTTGAAAGAGAATAATGAGCTGGATAAAGAAAGGTATAAACTACAGGAAGCTAAGTCGCAAGAACATATTGAAAGACTGGACTTTCATCAAATAGTGAAAAATTGCTGAGGGAAGGAAGAGAATGGCCGAGACACATATCTGCATATCTGTGTGAACATATAATATTGCGACAAACTCAGTGGTCACATTGGAAAACAAATGTACAAGGGGGTGTTTTAGATTGATATGTTGCAGAGACTTAAATAAGTTAGCTACTCAAAGTTATAGTCTAATTAAGTGGCGGACTGGGACAGTAATTAAGGCCGGGAATTTTACTCCATCCAAGGCCACCTTTGCTGCTGCCGTCACCGCCACCCTATTCATGTAATCCACCAGACTGCTAAACTTATAGGCTATCCCTTGTAGTTGATGAAACAGGTGGACTACCAGACGAATTATAAATGAATAAATAGGCCTAAATGAACCCTCAAAAGCTCACTAGGAATACACCATCTATACTACCACACCACAGACAAATATAAAATTGGCTAACACTTTTAGAAAAGGGATAAGAGATACACATTCAAATGCTGAAATACACTATATTGCCAAAAGTATTCGCTCACCCATCCAAATAATCAGAATCAGGTGTTCCAATCACTTCCATGGCCACAGGTGTATAAAATCAAGCACCTAGGCATGCAGACTGTTTTTACAAACATTTGTGAAAGAATGGGTCGCTCTCAGGAGCTCAGTGAATTCCAGCGTGGAACTGTGATAGGATGCCACCTGTGCAACAAATCCAGTCGTGAAATTTCCTCGCTCCTAAATATTCCACAGTCAACTGTCAGCTGTATTATAAGAACGTGGAAGTGTTTGGGAACGACAGCAACTCAGCCACGAAGTGGTAGGCCACGTAAACTGACGGAGCGGGGTCAGCGGATGCTGAGGCGCATAGTGCGAAGAGGTCACAAACTTTCTGCAGAGTCAATCGCTACAGACCTCCAAACTTCATGTGGCCTTCAGATTAGCTCGAGAACAGTGCGCAGAGAGCTTCATGGAATGGGTTTCCATGGCCGAGCAGCTGCATCCAAGCCATACATCACCAAGTGCAATGCAAAGCGTCGGATGCAGTGGTGTAAAGCACGCCGCCACTGGACTCTAGAGCAGTGGAGACGCGTTCTCTGGAGTGTCGAATCGCGCTTCTCCATCTGGCAATCTGATGGACGAGTCTGGGTTTGGCGGTTGCCAAGAGAACGGTACTTTGTCTGACTGCATTGTGCCAAGTGTAAAGTTTGGTGGAGGGGGGATTATGGTGTGGGGTTGTTTTTCAGGAGCTGGGCTTGGCCCCTTAGTTCCAGTGAAAGGAACTCTGAATGCTTCAGCATACCAAGACATTTTGGACAATTCCATGCTCCCAACTTTGTGGGAACAGTTTGGAGCTGGCCCCTTCCTCTTCCAACATGACTGTGGACCAGTGCACAAAGCAAGGTCCATAAAGACATGGATGACAGAGTCTGGTGTGGATGAACTTGACTGGCCTGCACAGAGTCCTGACCTCAACCCAATAGAACACCTTTGGGATGAATTAGAGCGGAGACTGAGAGCCAGGCCTTCTCGTCCAACATCAGTGTGTGACCTCACAAATGCGCTTCTGGAAGAATGGTCAAAAATTTCCATAAACACACTCCTAAACCTTGTGGACAGCCTTCCCAGAAGAGTTGAAGCTGTTATAGCTGCAAATGGTGGACCGACGTCATGTTGAACCCTATGGATTAGGAATGGGATGTCACTTAAGTTCATATGCGAGTCAAGGCAGGTGAGCAAATACTTTTGGCAATACAGTGTATATATACATATATACATACCCATAATCTCTCTCTCTCTCCCTCTCTCTTTCACTTTGCACATCTAGTTGCTCTGCAATATGAAATAAACACATTCAATAATATATATTAATTCAATACTTATATTAATTGCGCAGCCATCAATTGTATGTCCCCATGATTACAGCCCTACTACTGATGATCTCATAAATCATAAAAGCACATATGGTTCAACCTGCATGTTTAGTTTTGCTTAGCTTGCACAAAGTGGACTTATTAGGCGATAGTTAGCCATGCTGTAGATGAGCGTGTCCAGATAATTAATTTTTATTTATTAAAAAAAAAATTGAACCCTCTAACACTTACACTCTCTATTCTACTTCTATGATTTCTTTTATTTATAATATAAAAATATTGACCCTAGCACTCTCTATTCTGTCTACGTTTTATTCTTTTTATTTATTATACTAAATGCGTTAGACTATATTAATGCTGCGTTAGACTAAACGAGACTTGTCACAGCACAGCACTTACATATTGTTGCTCGTTTGTTGGTTTGATTTTATCTATTGTAATTTGCTTTGGATGGAAGCGTCCGTCTGCTAAATGAAGACACCAAAGTATCGCGAGATATTCGAGTATGTCCCGGTGCTCCCAATGGCCAGTCCGCCCCTGGTCTAATTAATGTGGAGAGTGAAATCAATTCATTCATTCTTTTATTTGTATGTTTATTTCTTCTATCAAAGCCATGAGAGATCAAAAACAAAACAAGAACAGATTACAGTTTTTCACATGATACCACTGCTAATAATTTTATTGTTGTTTATTGAGGGCAATTTTATACCAGTCCACTAAATATAAAGGTAAATTGCTGATCTGTACGTGTCATAACCCATAATTTATGGAAACCATAACCTTATTCATGTGGTAAAATCATAAAATATGGAATATGTTAATTAAAAATTGATCAACAGGGAGGTATTACAAGTGAGATTACGTTTGACTTTTTCTCTTTAGACCAGGGGTATAGCTCCCCCTCACATCACTACCCTCAATTTGAATCCCTTTTTGTTGAGAGGAGTCAGAGGAGAATGGCCAGATTTAAGGTTTGAGCTGACAGAATGGCAACATTAACTCAAATAAATATATACAACCAAACTGAGCTGAAAAGAATCTCAAAAGGCACAACACACTGATCCTGAAGGTGGATGGCCTACAACAGCAGAAGACAGCAACAGTAGTCTGAGGCTAGAGTGGACACCCTTGGTCTGAGGCTTTGCTGGAACATGCAGATGGTAAGGCTGTCAAAGCCATGAGTTTATCATATAATGTAGTGTTGATTGTGAAATGGTGGGGAATGATTTTTGCCCATTAATACCAAATGAGCACTTTTTTAATGTCATAGCCTATCTGAGTATTGTTGCTGACCACATAACCACATTATAGCTCAAATATTTACTCACATTATAATAGTTTACAAGGGCAGGGGTGGCTCAGTGGTTAAATATATGGGATACTAATAAGAACTTAATTAGAACAAGACCCTTGAGTAGTGCCCTTATCCCTTTCTGCTCAAGGGCTAGTGAATAATGGCTCTGACCCCAGCTTCCTAAAACCTGGGATATGTGATAAAATTAATTTCACTATAATTTTATGTACTGTAAATGTAACAAACATAGGTATTCTTTTTCTGCATCTACCATGATGATGTGCCAAGTCATCAAAACCTGGATTCATGAACATGGCAATTATTTTGGGGTACTTCAACGACCTCTTCAGTTACTAAATCTAAATCCTTTGGGAGGTGGTAGAACAAGAGATTCACAGCATGAATGTGAAACAATTATATAATACAATCACCGGAATCTCAGAGAAATGTTTCCAGCGTTGGAAAGAAAAGTGTTGTCCAAAGAATTGGGGATGGGATGGGGGTTGAAGGATGAGGGTTCCTACTAAGCCTACTGTTCCTAATAAAGTAGCTGGAAAAGCAAGCGCCTAGCCTCATTTTTCCGTAACCCTACAGATTAGAACCCTATAGAATGAATAGATTTCATTCTGTATCAGTAATTTGTGTAGAAGAATCTGTGCAGCAGTTATCCATGTGTAATCTCTCGCAACTAGATCATGATGTTCTCGGCTTGCTGAGCCAGTTTGTACTGTGAAAGCTCTGTGAAAATGCCTAGCAACAGCTAACTCAGTGTGCTCGCTCACATCCTGTCTGCGACATCAGCATAGTAACGCTCAGTATGTCTTAAAAATGTTCCTGTTCAACTCCTATCTCAGCTCGACGACCAGATCTGGCAATAATCCTAAAATAGAACCAGCAACACTAGATCATGTCTGTGTCTGCAGCCCCTGAAGCCTACAACTCCCATGATCTTCAGCGCACGGCCTTATCACCTGACCTTATTCGAGCTTATATCTTTAAGTCTCCTTATTTTTAACGGATCTCACCTTTTTGTGATCACACTACTCCCTTTAAATAACCCTGAATCTCTCAATGTCAGTTTGTGAAGTCTGTCTTGTGAAGTTCCTGCATTGTGTCTGTGATCATTCCAACCCTGTCTTATCTTCCTTTCTTGATTAGTGTTCTGAACATAGCCTACTTTGTTGTCTTTCCTGAATTTGTCTTGTTTGGTTTATGCCTATTTGTCCATATCCTTACTATTTGCCTGCCTCATGTCTCGGAATATTGCCTATCTCTGTGTTTTGTTTGCTATTTGCTACGGTTTTAATAAAACCAGAAGACCTCACATGTGTCTGTCTGTGTGCCTCATGACACACCAGCAACATAAAACCTAGAACTTTATTTCAAGATTGTAAATCTCAATCACATAAACTTTGTTTATTCTGTATGTCTTATGATTTTTGTAGATTTTGGTTTCAAATGATTTGAAATCCAAATGAAGATCACTTATTGTGTCACTTATTTCCTGCATTCTTTATGCCACAGAAAAGATTACGACAAAGAGGGGATAAATGATAAACAACAACATAAAATATCTTAGCAGTTTCAATGCACATTCGTATAGCTTTTCCAAAAGTTATTTCCTCAGTTGGTGTTACGATCATGGTGGCGAAGTATGCTCCATGTCGATCACAATTATACCATAGGTCTTCAACTGGGTTGAGATCTGGGTGAGACTCTGAAAGCCATAGCATGCCATTTATATTATTTTCAGTCATGAATCCATTCAGTGAGCCCCTGTGTCTGAATCAGGAGATTAGAAGAGAGCACGCCCATCAGGATAAAAGTCTTTCATTACTAGATAGTGATCAGTCAGAAAAGCTTTACATTGATTTGACCTTTTCCTTTCCGGGAAACAGTGAACCCCAAAATGTCCTCCACAGCCAAACTGGTTTATTTCTTTAATTTCTCACTCATTTGAATTAACTATACATCACACTGCCATGTTTATGAAGGACCAGCAGCCGATTAATCCCGAGCTGTAGTACTGTAGTGCTCACATCAGTCAGCAGGTAGCACTAATGCTCTTCCACTATGTTCTATATGCTTCTCTGTCATTCAATGCTGTCCTATATGTCCCTCTTAGTGAGATGTTGATGATATAAATTGATATCTAGTGGAAAAAATAGGGGCCATCTCAGCTGAAAATATGACTCAGATGTCAGGAAGGAACGTCTAAATACTTTATAACCTTTAACAAGTGTACTCCTGGTTCTTCTAGTGACTTATTATTGTATATATATTTTTTGCACTATTGCCATCCTTGCATTCTTTTTAAAATATTCTTTCATAAATACAGGAGTCTTCTTTATATCTTTCATCAGCACATTTATCCCAACCTATTATTATTATTATTATTATTATTATTATTATTATTATTATTATTATTATTATTATTATTATTATTATTATTCGTATCTTGCGAAGTATTTGCTTTGGGACAACTCTTTATATATAAGGGGCAAAAAAATCATCATGGAGGAGTGAATGTTTATTGATCTCAGCAACCACTACTGAGTTTCTTGCTAGGTTGCCAGGCAAAGCAGTAAAAAATAAATAAATAAAATAAAATAAAATAAATAAATAAGCTAGATAGCTATCCACTGGCCCAATCCGAGCCACCCAAACTCACACCACACCTGGAGCACCTATAAATTGCCTGAATTCAGCACAAAAAGAAATCCATTTTACACGTCTTGTAGTTTTACTTTTTGCAATAGAGTCTTTGCCTTAGACCTTTTTGCTCTGAAGAACCTTTTTTCCCTTTTGAAAAGCTTCAGAACATCAGCCAATCCCACTCCTATTCTGAGCACAGACGGCACTGCCAAGATCCTTTCAGAGTGAACAGTAGGTTAGGGCACTGCCACTATCAAAATCTACAGAGATATACAGAGCAAAAAATATTCATTATTTATTAATTAAAGTATGTATTTATAACAGCTTTACCCAGCATTCGGCTGCAAGCCCAAGGAGCTGACAGACAGGAAGTGTGATAATCTCTAAAAGCAACATAAAGAATCAATACAGATGTCAAACTAAGCCTAGACAGCCTTTTAAAACTTCATGTAGACTTTTCTTATTTCAGTCTATATATCCGTATGCGATTCTGGTAATACTTTTACTTACACAGTTCAATATTTATTCCCACAGCTTCTTGAAATACTGCATGTACTAATGCTTTACAGTTCATTGAGGCCTAGTGTATGATGCAAAGGTACAAGAAAATATTTACATTGTAATTATGAGCACACATATTTATTCATGAGTACATACATGAAGTGAGATTTCAAATGTCACTTAAAATTTTCTGCTGTCTGAAAAAGTATTAAAAATAGTTACCTAACAGTGCTTAATTATCTTAATTATCACATTCAGAATATCTCACATTTTTCATTTCTGTTAAGGATATATTTTAGCTGCCATTTTTCTTCTGTAGACTATCAGAAGACTGATGGTATCAGCTGGTAGAGATCCAGAAGTGCTATTAGCATGTATTATGCTACATTTGTTCCTAAATTTTACTCAGGCCCAAGTTTACCACAGGGTTGTCAAAAATGTCCTATTTTAATCAGGCCTTGAGACTTTTTGGAGAGTTAGTCTTTGCCCCACTAGGGGCAAAATAGAGCAATAAACCAAGAGTTTTAAAATTTCTGTATCATTAGTAAGCTAAAATAATAGAGCAATAAACCAAGAGTTTTAAAATTTCTGTATCATTAGTAAGCTTAAAATAAATAAATAAATAAATAAATAAATAAATAAATAAATAAATAATAAAAAACTTCAAAACTTCAAAAATGTTTTATTATTTATGCCATTAATATAAATTGATTCATTTTGCATTTTCTAATTGTTTATGCATTACAAGTATGAATTTCTGTTGCTCACTGTAATTAAACACAAATCATAATTGACTTAACCATTTATGCTAAATCAATGAACATACTGCAGGTCAGTTAATGATGTAACATATCACTGGGTGAAATCTATTAATATGCCCAGGTTGCCAATTTTTTATGACTTACCTCTCAGATAAATCCGATATTTTTTTCCACAGTTGCTCAGTGTTACTGGTTTGTCTCAGTACAGAGCTTTACAGTTTAGTGTTGAATCAGATGAGGAAACACATTATTAAGCATAAATTCTGTTTGGTTGTCATCATATCTGAATGAGACATTGGTGTTAAAATATTTAGCAAATGTATTGGATAGATCTATTTGCCGTTATGACTGCCTACCATGTGCATTGGTTGTATCACCGAAATATCACTCTAATTATTTCATGGGATCAAACATGCTGGCATAAAATCAAATTGTTTTGTCCAGAGACAGTAAAAGGAAACTAAGAAGGCCTGAAGGAAGGACAGGGAAATCATAAATAAATATGCATTTGGAAATATGATGCTTATTTTGACATAAAATTTTGACATTGAAATCAATCAATCCTCTATGGATGGTTAAAGATTTGTCCCTTGGTCACAAACCTGGAGATGACAGTAAAAGATTGATAGATAAGAAGAGAGAGAGAGAGAGAGTCAGAGAGAGAGAGAGCTCAAAGCCAAAATCTTCCCCTTTATTTCCTCTTCAGCTCATTTACTTGATGTCACTCATTCCTATCCCTATTTATTGTTTTCTGTTAGTGGCTGAGTGATCAATAGTATCCTTTTTAGAACTGACTGTCTATTCACTTCCTTTCACTGACAGA
Source organism: Hemibagrus wyckioides (assembly GCF_019097595.1). Lineage (NCBI taxonomy): Eukaryota > Metazoa > Chordata > Actinopteri > Siluriformes > Bagridae > Hemibagrus > Hemibagrus wyckioides. The sequence continues at coordinate 7,775,983 of NC_080728.1, forward strand.
TCTGGGATGAGCAGCTTTAATTTATTGCTCTTTCATATTGTTAAGGCGATGGATGTCCTGTGCTCACGTTCACAGGTGTGCCGTATTTCGAGGCTAAATGATGCCATCCCAGCATGAGGTCTTTAAGGGAACAGTGCAGGAAGGCCCAACATGCATCATGCAGGAGTGTGAGGCATGCTTAATGGGTACTGAATACCCTTCACAATCTCAAAGCCACATTGAGGACAAGAATATAATGAGGATATTAAGAATTTAGCTCTAGAAACAGGGTTAGTATAACCTTGGACTACCTTAGTGCATAGTAGAATGTAGCGTAAATTATTAACCATTTTTGTTTTATACTAAACACTTGAGGCTTATATTAAACACCCAGAAAATGTGAGATGAAAATGTAATGTAGAAACGTGACAATGTGCTACTCCAGAACTCATTTGTTAATACAATTAGTACTTGGTTTGCTATTCCTTGATCCTAAACATACTACCGTTACTCGGTAGAGGAGTCGGGGTTCTCTTTTCCTCTGCTTGGTAACAATGTCAATTGTTAAGAGCACCGAATAAATAAAAATTAATTGAATTAAAACTACACTCAAACACTGACTCAGTTCTCTGGGCAAAGATATCTGAGAACTGTCCAGACATGGCCTAATACTCTAACAAGCATGCTTGACTGACACCCCTCTCTCAGAGACTGCAAGCTTGTTAGCAATATTTCAAATCATAGGAGACTGTGCAAAGAACATGTTATTGGCTGAAGTGAAACAGTGATTTCAGTGTATGTTTTTCACTTGCTCTAAGTCAACCCTGGCTGCTCCTGGAACTTATTCAGCCATTTCAGTACTTCGTTCTCAGCTTTAAAGTCTGACCTTACATTTGAAGAAGCTCAGTAATGATTCTGCTCAGGTAGGGAGAAATTGCTGTGAAATAGAACTATACTGTTTTAAGTCCAAAGTTTAGTCAGTCAAATGGAGACTATGCTAAGTGGTTTAACTTTTCTTTTATCTATCTATCTATCTATCTATCTATCTATCTATACTCCACAAGATCCTGTAAGGAGTGAAGTGTGGCCTCCATGAATCAGTCCTCCATGTTTGTCCAGCACATGTCACAGATTCAGGTTAGGCTGGATATATGGGGAATTTGGAGGCCAAATCAACACTGTCTTGATCCTCAAACCATTTCTAAATGGTTCTTCTGTGTGTGGTAGGGCACATTGTCCTGCTAAAAGAGATCACTGCCATTATGGAGTACTGATTCCATCAAGGGGGTGTACATGGTCTGCAACAATGTTTAGGGAGGTGAGGCATGTCAAAATAACATCCACATAGATGGCAGGAACCAATGTTTCCCAGCACTACATTGCAATGCACTGTACTGTGTGTTTTGACACATTTCAGCATCAACATTTTTACCAATTTGTGCTACAGTAACTCTTCTGGACAACAAAGACTAGCCTTCGTTGTCCACATGCATCAGTGAGCCTTGGACACCATGGCCCTCTCACCATTTGCTCTTACTTAAATCTCTTTTAGTAGGTACTAACCACTGCACCCCAAAAGACCTGTTTTGGAGATGCTCTGACCCAGTCATCTAGCCATTACAATTTGTCCCTTTGCCAAAGTCATTCAGAACCTTACACATATACTTTTTCCTGCTTCCAACACATCATCAGGCAGAATTGTAATTAGTCATGGGTCAAGCACACTGGCTATAGAAGACAGGCATTACATTGCAACGTATACTAATTGAAAGAAATGTGACTAGGTACCTTGGTAATGAGGACAAAAACAGTGGCGAGGCTCAGAAAGGAAAGAATGCGTGGTTTGTTTATAGAGAATAGTAATCCAGTGAACCACAGCTGATGAATAGCCCAATGACTAGCTAAGAGTTTGTTGTGACTGCTCTGTGTATGGTCTGGTGAGGCTCTGAATGTGGCCTCAATGTGATGAGGCTCTGAATGTGGCAAAGGAGTTAAGGGAATCATCATAACATTTAGTAGTTAAGAAAATCTGATTTCAATGGCGATGATAACCTAGACATTTAATAAAATATTTTGTGATGCGTTTTGTGTTTTGTGACCACTCCTGGTCATACAATCACTGTTTAAACTGTATCTGTATTTAGCATTTACAGCATAATTCTTTTTCTTTTTTTTTCCTATTGATTAATCTATTCAATCATTCATAATTCCAGTTGTCAGGCACTGATCTCCTGATTAACCTTCTCTTCCATTTGCTTAGGGGATAGCTATGCAAAAGCGTGTCATTTCAGTAAAATGAGCAACACACCAGAGACTTAAACATAGAGAAAAGTGAAATAAACCATCAGCACAGAACATGCCAGCCCTGAAATAGCTAGCGGGACGTGTCCCAACAGACAGAGATCTCAAAAAAAAAAAAAAAAACAGGTCACAACGCTCCCTCCACTACCTATTTGAACTTAATTATCGAATGAATAATTAATGTTTGATTGTGCAGTTTCCCATGGCTGTCAACAGAGGATCGTTTATCATAAGATTATAATTCATTACTAATTGGTCTGGCATGAGGGCTTTTCATTAAAATAATTTGCTTATTTAAATGAGGAAATTTGGTAAGCTGGAAAGTTTACCAAAAAAAAGCACACAAGGTCGAATCAAATTAAATATGCATGCTTAAAATAATTTAATAGCAATACACCGCTCAGTATGTAACTAAATTAGTTGAAACAGATTAATAGATACAAGAATATCTAATCGATCAAATGACCACACAGTGTGACACCTTATTCATGTTTCATATGTAGTAGGTTTGAGACACACTAGCCTTTCCCTAAATACATACAGTATATATAAATATAGTTGATAAGTTACAGTAAATAGTGGGTATATCTTAAGACCCTGTATTTCATAGAAGAGGTGTTTATTAGCTTTCAAAAAAAAAGGAAGAAAAGAATTGCTAATTCCTGTTGGTTTACTGATGAAAAACAAGAAATGGAATAATATGAGAGCTTGTCATTTTTACTGATCAAATGTTAGTGGTAATGATTACCAAAAGCTGTTTTACACATCGTACTTGGATATAAATATATATTTTTCTTTGCACACTAAGTGGTGGAGGTTTTAGGTATTTGGGTTGTCTTTCTGTTTTTGGCTGTATGAAAGAACAAGAGAGATGTACAAGAGAGTGCTTCAATAAAAATATAAGGAGTAACTAATTTCAAAAAAGAAATTTCACGAACACTCAAACAAAATAAAAGTTAAGTATAGCAACAATCGGCTGCTAGTTAAGCCGTTCTCGATAGTGGTTAGAGAATACTCCTGAGACAGAATCGCTTAAAGCAGCTGAGATTGCAGAGGTGCTATTATACTATCCTCACCACGGCTAGAGTGCTGACCATGTGGACACTGAGGTATTTTAAAGCTGTTGACCCTCTCTGTTGCAGCTCCATTTATGCTGAAAGGAGCATGTATTCTTACCTTTTTTCTTCAGTCCACGATTAGTTCCTTGGTCTTGTCAGTGTTCAGGAAGAGGATGTTTTCCTGGCACCACAATGACAGGGTTTTGACCTCCTCTCTGCAGGACACTGGCAGACTTTTTTCCAAGTAGGTCAGTATTACAAAACATGGAATGTAGTCCATCATCTTGGGTAAAAAACATTCTGGGTGGATTTATTGGCTTTTCTGCTGCTTAAGACTTTTATATTATTACATTTTACCTCTTATTTGTTTTTAGCCCCCCAAAAACCTGATAATAGTTAGTTAATGACGTTTTTGTTATATCATTACTGTTCACAGTAATACTGAAGAAAATGAGATCTTCAAATGGCTCTTTACTGTATATGAGTTTAAGATTCTTAGCATCCTAAAAGAGTTCTAGATTGGATCACTTACTGAAAACATTACATTATGTTGTAGGATTTCACACAGAACCATTCATGTTTTCAAGTTTGTTGAAATCTGGTCACTTTGAAGGCCATGACATATGATATGCAACATTTTCATACTCATGCGACCATTCAGTGAGCACTGGCTCCCTGTGAGTGGAGCGCTAGCATGCTGGAAGTGAACACTCTCATCAGGATAGAAATGATTCATCATAGGATAAAGGTGATCAGTTTCAATAACTTGTGCCTTCACAGCAAAACGCAGTCGTCTATGTATTTGGATTGGATCCTACTTGCTAGTCACTATCGATAAAAGTGCCTGACAAATTAATAACATGATGTAGCTGTGGTATTTAACTAAGTTAGCCAAAACTAATTAAAAGGCACATGGTAAAGGAACTAATCACATGGTAATTCAGTGTGACCTTTATTGCAGTGTAACTTGTTGCAGATTGAATGTTGAGACACGCATTCCCCATTCACAGCACTTACATACACAGCTAGAAAGACACACTATACAATACTAATAAATGAAACTACTGTTAAAGCCTTGTTCTAACATGTTAATTTCCCACTCAGTGTGGCTCACGTAACATTTATTTGGGTGTAAATGTTTGTTGTGTTGGAGTGTTTATGTTGTGTGTATATGTTTGCTTTAAATGTACAGTAATTTTTGCTTGTAACCATACAAGCATTTAATGTGCAGCAAATCTATAAGGCAAGGCTATGGAAAAGTACCCAGAATGGTAACATGGAATTATTGCTTTTATTGATATATCAAAATCAATATGTTGAACGTTATGCAGTAACTCTTACAATCACATATAAGTGTGTGGAAAAAAGTAATAACACTCTCTTTTCTGTCCAGGACAGTCTTCAGTGTCACATATAGTCACACATATATATATATATATATATATATATATATATATATATATATATATATATTTGCACTAATGCATGCTAGCATGACACTTTACCTGAGGATGGATCCTGAAATATATAAATAGCCGCAGCAATTTTTATGAACATAATATTTTAAGGGTCACATTATATAGCTCTTGGATTTCTTGATATCTCTGAGCACTAAATAGTCTTTCTTTGTTAAGAGTGACCACTTCTGGGAAGACTGGCTACTGTCATGAAGGCTCTCCATTACTAAACAATACTTCTCATAAGAGAATGATGAATTTCAAACTGTTTTGAGATGGCCTTATAACCCTTCCCAGCAACATTTGATTCTCTGAGGTCATGACTGATGTCCTTTCTTCTTGACATGATGTAAACACACACCTGAGTGCTCCACAACACCAAAAAAGCAAAAGGTCTGCTTTTATCAAGGTGATCATGGTTCTTGATGATGAACGAATCTTGGGCATTACATTATTATCACTTGGCTGCTAATGACTTACTTAATAATTGTAGAAATGGGAAGAGTGTACTAATTACCAATTTTTTTATTCACATTTATTTTTGGGGGATTTTTTTTTTCTCATCATGTCACAGAAGCTGGTGAGGCCCAAAGAACTGTTATTTAAGTGTTGCTAAATAAAAAGACAGAGAATAGAAGGAGCCATTTTTTTTTCCATGACTATGTAACACTACCAGTAAATCTCAGCTGGAGTGAGCTTTACCCCATGTTTAACAAAACTACCATTGAATTCTGGTCCAATGAAAAGAATTATAGGATTTGGATTGGGAAATTGAGGGATCTCTGAAGGCAGTCGATATTTCTGTAGTGTTTGATGCAAGGGAACTGCCTTGTGATTGGAACACGATGATTGCCTGAGCTCAATAATACTATATATACAGTCCTACAAATACTAACTAATAACATCCTACCCACAAAACCACACCATACACACAGAGCAGAGAGACAGCCCAAAGATCGATGGCAGTGATGGTAGGTGAGCAACCCAGGGTTATCAGCTGCAGACATCCTTGCTGTCAGTCTGTTTGTATGTGTGTGTGTGTGTAAGATTACTGAATTTGATAGAGGGCTCCATTGTAAAGTTTATGACTTATTTTTACTTTAAAGAAGTTACCATTGGTTTGTTTCTGATATAGATACCTGGGGCAACGAGAATGTGTCTCAATAAAACAAAACAAAATCAAAGTTTCAGGTAATGAGGTTTTATACACTTATTCACTCTTTGACTTGGCTGGAGGGAGCCACATGAACAGGCCACTGTTGCTATGGCTCAAATCAGTTCCCTGAATTTGGTATGTATGTGTATTGTGTGTGTGTGTGTGTGTGTGTGTGCGTGTGTCACACCCAAACTGAATCAGATGACTCCAAGATGCTCAAGGCTGAGGATAAATTTGATTATGTTGCCTCCAAAGACAAATGTCAGTGTTGGTATTGAAATGCAAGCTGGGACATTTTAACACAAAAAGAAAAGAAAGGAAGGAAGGAAAGAAAGAAAGAAAGAAAGAAAGAAAGAAAGAAAGAAAGAAAGAAAGAAAGAAAGAAAGAAAGAAAGACCAGTGTACAGTATGAAGAAATGAAGGAAAAGTGAATATAACAAATGAAAAAATGAAGACAGTGAGGTAGAGAGATAGTAAGAATAAAATGAGGGAAGAAGAAAACAGAGGGACAGATAGAGTAGAATAGAGAGAAAGACAGAAAAGAAGAAAAAATAGTAAGTATATTATTTACTTTGCACTGTCAATGTGTGAAAGGATTCAGGTTGAAAATAGCAATGAAATTGTCCTGCTAATTCGCTAATTATAGTGTTCCATCCCCTTTACCTCATTCACTCTCATTCACTTGTACACCATCCTTCAAACAACTCTGTTGCAATGCACAGGTAGTGCATTCTTGTTAGATTTGGAAATCAAAAATGGACCGCATCTGTAAATGGGCTTTGTAGAAGAGAGGAGGCCTTGGATGGCATCAATAAAAGGTGAGTGCGAGAGAGCAAGGAATGGTAGCTTTTTCGTCTTCCACTAAAATGCAGTCAGGGAAACATTCGGCTTGCACACCACTGAAGAGTCTTTCAAGGTTTTGAACATTTAAAAAAAAAAATTGCTAATAGTCGGCGGAAGATCATAAAATGCCACGCAAATCCCCTTCTCTGTATGGTATACCTGAGACGCATTCAACATTTCAAACGTAGGCGCTATACAGAATTGCCTCTGGTGTTTGACCTGGACATACAAAATTTTGAATTGCATAATGCCTACGCTATGAAGGGCAGATATGAGATCTGCCAACAGGCTTTTTCCAAAGTCTTCCATCCTGCAATCATTTATCATAGCAATACAAGCTGAATATTTTTATTGAGCCGTTCATATGAAAGTTCAGAAGCTGCAAATCCAACATGACAGCAATGTCAGTATCCCTTTAGCATGTGTTTCTAGTCATTGATAGAAAGCGACATCACTGCAAAATTTGGACATAGGGGGTTTCAACTACCACATTATCTCCTGTTTGGTAAAATCAAATAATCTCTGTGAGGTGATGAAGTTGGGATTTTCTTCTTTCTATCTAATCCCACCCATGCACCATAAAAAGACCCTAAATCCAAATGTTATTGCGGGATTCATAATTGTAGGATTTGTTGTGGTTATGGAAAATACCAAAAAAAACGTCCCTGTACCCAAAAACATTGTATGAAGACAGGATAAATAACTTTTTATTTTTATTTTTATTAATAAAACTGATATATCCAGTAGAAAAGAAGTCGATTTAATTATTAGCCTTTACAGGCAACCGAGACCATATTATTGAAATTCTAAAAGACTCAAATCCTCTCAAATTGAATTATTTTAGTAGAAAAAGAAGTAAATGTTGGAGACTTTAATGTTTATTTTTGATAATCCAAAAGAAATTCCTCTGATAGCAGTGTCTATTAGACTTAGTCGAGCTAAATTATAATAAAGTGGACCAGCAGAATTAATACTGATTTAATATTGACATTTTAAATAACTTAAGAAAGCATAGTCAAGCTACCCCTTTTCTGAAATGTTCTCTGTTCACTACTTCATCTAATATTTGTCATAATCATAATATACGCATGATGCCTCACTAAAGTACTAAACGTACAATCACATTAGCTACTGATGATTTATTACACTGCTAGGCTGTTATTGTTAAAGGCTGGATGCTTCTGTAAGAGCATAAATAAGCGCTGTTTAGTTCAGTCCCTGTTTGAATCAGAAAGAAAAAAATTAATCGAAAGCCTTAATAAATACAGATTTAATGCCATTTCCACCAAGGACATCCAATACTATTTGTTCCATATTTACAAAAGGGAAATTCAAGATGTACTTTGATCAAATTAGGACTTTTATTTGTTCTCTGGACAAATGTGAGCTCCACTGGAAAAATCTAAGCCCAGACATTTTCTTTATACTACAGAATTTGGAGTCATAAATATTGAAGATGTTTAAATCTAGGTGGTCACAACTGAACTGTGAAGAGATCTGAGGGATTAAGATTGGATTTTTCGAACCCCACTCTGCTGAATAATCTGGGAAGTGTTAAAACCAGTCTTTAAAACAAAATCTGGATGTCAGAGGTGTCAAATCAGGCTCAGAATTCACCTTCATTTTCTCTAGTGTGGAACAGATACTAGATGTCTCTTTGACAAGGTTAAAATGGCCTTAAAAACAGATGTGCAGGCGTGTATCTTTTCTTAGATAATGCTCTCTATGGGATCAACAATCTGATGCATGAGAGATCTAATTAAATCAACCACACACTTAGCTGGCATGTGCAAAATAAATCAGCATTGGTTATAGCACTGTTTCACGAGGGTGTAATCTAAACTTTAGATGGCAGACATCTATCTCACAGGAAATGTAAATCCTAGCATTGTAAGCAGAATAGCAGAATGAATATGCAATGTATGCCTAGGAGTGTTAGCAGAATCTCCAAACATATTGTTGCCTAGGGTACTTGTGTGGATTTTATTTTGCTGTGTGGTACTTGTGTGGATTTTCGTTCTACATAAACAGCTCACAACTACAGTGCAATTTTCTTTTTTCACAGTCAGTGTTAGGTCAAAGGTGACAGGCGGTAATTAGTGGGAAATCTGTATGCATAAGTCATACACCAGTTTACCAGCTCAGATACTATAAACTATTTAGCTTTAGGTTCACTGAATCTGAATGTATGCACTGTATTGCTGTAATTCAAATGGTTAAGGCTCCGGGTTATTTATCAGAAGGCCATTGTCCTAACCCCAGCACCACCAATCTGCCACTGTTTGGCCCTTGAGCAACCCTTTCTTAACCCTTTCTGCTACATGGGTGCTGTATCATGGCTGACCCTTTCCTGTGACCCCAACTTCCTAAACTGAGATATGTGAAGAAAAGTATTTCACTGTGCTATAATGTTTACATGACAAATAGGCTTCTTCTTCCTTAATGCATATTAATGCATAATTTTGTGTAGCATTAATTAATAATCACTAAACAGTATTATGTATACACACCAAATTGAGTCCGCAGGCAGTCAGTCATTTCCTCTGGGATGCTGTTCTATTTAAGTCACATAAACAGTAGCTGTTCTTTATCTTAAGAGCATCATTATTATATCAAATTCACCCAGCGTTATTCTGCATCTTGAAACTATGTGTAATTAATTTAACCTCGTAAGCTTGTCAAGTGAAAGCTACAAACATCTCATGTAATTAACCAAGTGGTATTTATACAGGTCCAGGTATCTACTCTCTCTCTCTCTCTCTCTCTCTTTCTCTCTCTCAACATGTGAGAGTGATTGGGCTTTAATGACCAAGCCAGGTACTAATTCACCAGTGGCAGGCATTAGTTGTTGAAGGCGTAGATCTTGTCACCTTGTGACACAGGCCACTTGTTGATGGTGGTAGAACAGCAGCTACACACTCTGTAAATGGTCTATCGTCATGTCTTTGTTTTTGGACACGTATCTCGCTCATCCATTACTGAGACAGTCACCTGCAAGACAGAGGAATCGATGCTGATTATCAGTCAGTGAGACAGAAAAAAAAAAAGTGGTTCCAGAAAGAAAGAAATCAAGCTTGGGAAAAAGTGAGAAGGAACGACATAATGAAATAATTGAAATGAGTGATATAAGAATTCTAGAGATATAAAACTTATGAAGTGTTTGGAAAAAGCATGCACACACACCCTGACACACATGCACACACATGGGTCAGACCCCAGACTTTTCCCATCTCTGTTCGAGATCACCAGCATATGGAACAGTAATCAGAAACCACTGGACTGAAATAATCACAATCTCTGCATTCCTCTTCTAATCTCTCCCTCTCCTTCTGCCTCCATGCTTCACTAATTAAAATCCATTAAGGATGACATTAGTGTCCAGGAGCTTCCTTCTACATCAGTGTGGGTAAAAATAACCCAATTAAGCCGCATGTCAGTCACGCATGACGGGAAAGGAGCGAGTGTATGATTGGAAGGGTTGGTCTTGCTCATTCAGGTGTGACACAATATCGTCTTCTTATATTTCAGGAAACTTGAGTTGAGCTCACTGGTCATGAAACTGAATAAAACGATCCTGTTAGATCTAAGATCTCCAAAGCTCTGACAGCATACAGAGAACATGTATGCTATACTTCTAGGAAAAAGGTTAACTTGTTCATTTGAATGGTTCTTGTCAGTTGTAATAGTGAACATTACTTATGGTGTTTTTTTTGTTTTTTTTTAAAGTAGTGAATGCTTCCAGGTGGTCAAACAAATTCATTCTCCAACAGCTGAATGGTTAAAAACAGCATACCTTTACACACAAAAAACTGTTTGTAAACTCAAATTTTGAAGGAATTACATTTTTTTTTTATATCTCAGCACTACAAGAATGTTGTACGCTTTAGTTAAAACGCTTGTGCTGAATTCATTCAAGAACCATGCCACAGTTAGAAGGTTATAATAAAATTGACTCAAGCTCACTGATGCCTTCCATTAATGAAAGCTGGAACAGATTTCAACTTCACTGCTTGTACCAAATGAGTAAATAATTAAGAGATCAACATTTTGGTGGGAACACAAACACACCAAGATTTTCTTTTCTTAGTACTTGCTGTATTTTTTTTTTTTTTTCGGTGCTGAGATATTCCTGCTTTTAAACAGCTAGTTTGTTATTAACTGAGGAGTTTATTCAGGTGTGTTTAAATATAGGAATTTTCAGTGCTACAAAATAATAATGTTTTATATATATATATATATATATATATATATATATATATATATATATATATATATATATATATATATATAGCAGTGGCAGACCGTCAGGGTCAGCAAGGCCTTCTCTGCTGTGATCTGAATCACTGACCTGCATTTTAATATATTTAATATATTTTTCCATCAATGTGTATTAAATTATTCCCAATAGTCTATTCTCTACATTTCATAGCTTTTCTCTTGGTTGAGCTGCTTCCAGTAGTGTATATTTTTGATAAGAGTATTTATCCAATCATATTTCAGCTAGTGGCTGACATCATGTGTTGCCCGGCCGTAAGACCTTCAGAATCAATAGTGCAGGCGCCCAGAGCTTAAAATAAATGGCAATGAACCTGTTCCATTAACCAATCAGATTTCGAGTTGGCATCACTGGGGCCATCTAGCAGACATACGATTACGTCAGCAATTTCCCGTCCTTTGATTGGATAATTAGAGTAGTCAGAGGCAGCGAACCGCACAAACTAAATATATATATATATATATATATATATATATATATATATATATATATATATATATATATATATATATATATATATATATATTTTTTTTTTTTTTTTTTTTTAACTCACAATGGCCGACAGAGGAGAAGAAATCGATTTGGTCACAGACATTATTACAAATGCATTTTCAAGGCGGAATTTTCAAGAAATTTGGAAAGGAAAGATCCTTTTGATTCTTCAAAATAGTTGGTAAGCTTTTTCAAGAACCATTTATGCTTTTGAGTTTTCTTTTGCACAAACAAACAGTTTGCCTTCATTCCAGATACCTGTGGTGGACTGTGGGTTTTTTTTTTGTTTGTTTTTTTTGCTGCAGTGAAAGGAAACTTGTTTTTTTGCTATATATAATGTAATTTTATTCATGTTCACTACAAGAGCCTGCGACACAACGCACTGTTATACAGTGTTTCTGTATTTGCTGCCTCACATTTCTGATGCTGCGTCCTCCGGAGATTGCAGTTTGCTGTATACGGCATCAAGAATGTCTTTTTTGAGAAAAGTAACGGTAATAAATTTGACTATTCCTTGTGAGGTGTGAAATACTGTAGTCTAATTTCTTTTTTACTTTGCTATTTAACAGTTGATTAGTATCTATTGCTGTGGTGTCATAATGATTCTATAGAGGTGGATTAATTCAGGAAGGACACCAGTGAATGCCTAGGTGTGAAATGCACAGCCCGCCACTGATATATATGGAAGTTTGACATAGTCTAACATAAGGTTTTCACTTGCATATTTTGTGGCTCCGTGCCATCACTGGGCATTTCTAGGAAACTGATTAGGATTTGATAATGGTGAATCAAAAGCATTCTCATTTGTGAAGCCCTTAAAAGATCCAATGTTAAGCTTGGTTGCACAACAACTATCTTCACTGAAATGAAATAACTTTCGGTGAGGCAAAGTTGCAAGTATACATGCTGTTAAAACCTCATTTAGAGGAAACATTTTCATTTGTATGCATAAATTGTTCCCAGAGCAGCTCTGATACAAAACCTTTACTAAAATGTAGTTACTTTCACTCAGTGTTAACCAGCATAATAAAGCTCTAAGTAATTTATTGGCAGTCAGAAAAGGGCTTCTGAGTTATTAACCTTCCTAGACTGTGGACCCCACTGGGCTGGGAACTGTCAACCAACTGGTGTGTGTATTCATGTGTGTGCGACTGACCGAGCGCATGCCAAGTCTTTGCGTCATGCCCCCATTAAATGTCACCTGGCGCATTAGCATTTAGCCGCACTAGCGGCTTGTCAATCCTGTTTTATCTTACCCGTCCTTCTTCCCTTCCCACACTTTTTATCCCTGACCCTGAGATAAGCTGAAGAGAATGAGTGCTTTATCACAGGCCGGCCTCTCCAGCTGATGAGTAATTACTCATCTTTAGCCAAACACACGCCACACACACTAATTACCGCCACCAATGGCCCCGTGTCACTCAACATCCCTGCTGATATTGGAAGGAGATTTATTGACTTTAAGAGGCCAAACTACTTCTTATGGTCTGCATTTTGAATTAAAATGTCAGTTAAGCAGTAAAGCTTGTATTAATGTATTCATGTTTTTTTTAAGTCATTATTTCCACACATTGTTCGGTATGTGATGGTAATAAAACTCATATCATATTGTTCCATCATTCTCTATTAAACACCAACATCTGTCTCACTTAGACAACAGCATTTGCAATGAATCTCCAGAATTCACCATTAAACACCATCATTATCTCTCAAGTACTACCAGTTTCTATTAAACATACCCTGTAAAGCAACACTGGGCATTATCCAACAAATATGCCTCAAAAGCCATTGAAAACAACTTATCAAACACCGACCTTCAAAAAACAAAATTCTACGCAAGATTCTTGATAAAACACATCAGAGACAAAGCTAAAACCCAAATGGTCCATCAAAACCAATGGCCAGTTCATGCCATTTAGTTTATAAGGTCCACTAAAAGAACTGACAGGTCAAAGGAGCATGTGTGAAAGGGGACAACAAACTACTAAAAATCCTTTACGACCACATCAGGACATGATTTGAATTTGTTGGAGAACATTGCATCAGTGTGGAATTAAATTGTCTCTGCTGGCTCAGTTGAGTTTTATCCTTCCTCATTAACCACCAGCTATGAAGCATTAGGGTTTCAATATTGAGTTTACTCTTGTGAGCTTTTTGTACAGCATTCATTTAGAATGAATCAGTCTGAGCAATTAAAACATGTTGAATTGTTTGCACTGAGACTTGAACTTACTTATCCTCATGAAGGACAGTTTTGTTCTCTGAAGTATTTAGGTTCTTAGTCAGCTAGGCAAACAGTAGATGATTTGCATCAACCACACAAACACACACAAACATATTTACTCGGGATGTGGCAGCGATGTGTCAACAGTGATGTTGAGGCTATGTGTGCTGTGCCATCTAGCAGCTGGATAGTGTTGGTGGTATTAGACAGTGTGTGGAGTGCCGAGGTGGTAAGAGGTTAATTTCTGTGTGTAAGTGTGCGTGTGCATGTGTAAAGATGGCTGAAGTGGAATTATTCTCTTCCTCTAAGCCCCTTAAATGCATCATCTCTGCTCTTTTCTGCCTCGGGGAGATCTGGAGCGGCTGGTACAAGAGCTGTTGAATCTCCATTACCATTCAACTCAATCTAATTACACCACCTAATAATACAACAAACCTGCCTGTGTCTTAAATAATCAGATCATGTGTTTATAATAGCCTAATTATAAATGAGAGAGGGAGAGGGGGAAAAGTGTACGGTATTATGCATTACTGATGCATTTAGGTCCCAGTGAGATTTTCTCCATCACAGCTGCAGCTGGGAAACAATTTAGTAACAACTGGTCAATTATGAGCATGCTATGCAAACACTGTGTGCTCAGCAATGGTCGACTGAACGTCTGGTCAGATGTTAAGACACAATATAAAAGACTAATATCTAATATTTATTATTGATTCATCTATGAGTTGTCTAAGCATGTATTTATGCTTATTTTATTGTATTGTACAATAGATGCAATAGATAAATTATATTCAAGATATGTTCACTGCTAAGTTATAATTGTTTTGCAGCATTCTGTGTAAACTCTACAGAGTGTTGTGTGTGAAAATCCCAGGAGATCAGCCATTTCTGAAATGCTCTAACCAGCCCATCTGTCACCAAGAACCATGCTACTGCCAAAGAGCACTGAGATCATATTTTTCCCCATTCTGATGTTTAATTTGAACATTACAATGCTTTGGTGCCCATCAACACATGGCAAGAGATAAGTTTATGATGGAAATGTATTTTCTTTTTGAATTCAGATTTACTGAATGTAAAAGTCCAGTTTAGTTTAATGAGGGCATAGTGGATGCAAAATGATTTTGTTTCCCCTTCTGTATGTGTGTGAATGGCTCCTAACTAGTGATTTTTGAATTTGGTAATTAAACCTTCAGCCAATTGGTATCTGGTGGCGCAATCGATTTTTGAAGGGATAATCAAGCCAATGAGAGTGATTGATATTGCATGAATAAATAAATAATTGAAGCTGTAGATTCTCCTTTGTGAATTTCTTTGCTTTTTTAAAAAAGAAAATCCCATTAGGGTAATTTTCTCAGCCGAAGAAGAAGAAGAAGAAGAAGAAGAAGAAGACTATACAGAATTACTAGAAACACTCATGCAATACAGTAAATTATTTAAAAGACAAACGTATAAATATTGTTTTTCTCAGTGTGATTAAAAATGTGCATATTCAAATGTGACCATTTTATATGCATCTGCTGACATTTTGGAATATGCATTATTTATTTCCACTATTTCATTTCAGCTTTAAGCATAATGCTTATCTCTGTATTGATTTTTATTCATATGCATTTTATTAAATGCTCAGTAAGTAAATAATATTTACATGAATATTCGTAAAAGTTCTCACTGTTATAGGCTTTATTTGAATAAATGCCCACCATCTGTATATGTGTTCATTATGTATCCAGGACAGGGATATAAAACATGTGACAAGTGATTCTGTATAAAATACTAAAAAAAAAAATCCCTGGAAAAATGAAAGAACTCAAGGAAATTGAGATTATATAATCTATTCTGCTCATATTTATGTCTGTGTGTGTGTGTGTGTGTGTGTGTGTGTGTACAAGCTTGTAGGATTTCCTTTTCATATCATTCTTCAAATGGAAAAAAAGATCAAACAGCTATCGAAGGACACTTCTTAAACACTGTAATCTTTATATGACAAGTCAGCCGTCACACTACATGTTATGGACCTTATGGCGAATAAAGAAAGAAAATGCTTTACCATTTTTAGTATGTGAGCATGTAATCTAAGCACATTTTAGAAACATATTCTAGAAACATTATGTGGTGACCTACATATAATTTACAATATAGCTAGATGTTGTTGCCCACCTCAAAAAAAATTTAATCAAAGTCTATTTCACACTAATTCTCCTAAACAAAACTCACAGTAAGTGTGTTCATGTGTGCATGCAAGCTGAGATCTTCAACAAAGTCACAAATTGACTGTATGAAGTAGTCAGATGGCTATAATTTCCCTTTCTTCCTCTCTCCTTGTACACTTGCCCAGACCACATGTGCACCTTGAAACTACAGGTTCTCTATCCCCTAATGCTAGTGCTAGACACAGATCATCTCCTTTCATCTGTTCATGGCTGCAGTGTGTGTATTTTTGGAGCCATTTAGAAGTCAAAATCAAAGTCTTCAGATGCTCTGGTATAAACTGCCAGAAGGAAGCATTTGAAAGACCAAGTATCCCGGATAAGCGCCTGTCCTTGATGATCTTTCTGGCTCTCCTCAGTCACTGTTTCAGGTAAATGCCCTGTAAAGAGGGCAGTTTCCTGCTGCTGATGAGCTCAGCTGATCTCACCGCTCTCTGTAGCCTCATCACACCACTCTCTGTAGGTCGCCAGCAAAACAGCTGCCATGCCAGGATGTGATGCAGCCACTGAGAATGCTCTCAGTGGTGCAATGATATAAAGTTTGTGAGCATCCAGAGGCATTCCAACCTGTTTAAACTTCCACAAGAAATAAAGATGCTGCCATTCTTACTACTGTGCAATTGTGGATGGACTACTTGAAGTTAAAGTTAAAGCTGCCACTGCCTCTGTTCCTTTGATTATGAATAGGGGCATGCTCACCCACCTGTTTCTTTCTGTAGTCTACAATCATCTCCCTTGTTATACTGATGTCCAGAGAGAGGTTGTTGCCACCAAGCAGGTGGCTACTACTCACATGTTTTGTTCCCTTATTAGTTTTTCAGCTTTGTTTGCTGTTACATCCATGAGTTAGCTACAAATTGTTCTATTACTCAGAAAGACATTTACTTCGGAGTCTCTGCCTGAGTGCTTTTCTTTCCCTGCATTCTGAATATTTCACGCTAGGGCTTTATTCCTAAGAAAATATCTATGATCTAAGGTGTATGTGGTGCCCACTGACATTTTAAACTTCATTCAAACTTCAAGGTTCATAAACCTATCACAAGCTTTCTGACAGTCACAAGGCGTCGTGCTAATGTGACACGCTCATGTCGGTTTCTTCTGTCCAACATTAGAAGGATTTCGCCATTTCTATCCACACAGGCTACTCAGGTGCTTGTTCAGACTACTGTAGCTCTCTACTGGCAGGTCTACCTCTGAATGCAATTCGTCCACTGCAAATTATCCAAAATGGATCTGCACGACTTATGGTTGCTGCATGCATCAGATTCAAAACACTGATGCATGCCTACAAAGCTAAGAATGGACCAGCACCATCTTACCTAAAAGCTCTTATTACTCTTCGCACTGCACCTTGCTCCCTCCAATCAGTTAACGCTGCTCGACTGGTCCCACCATCTCTCAGGGTACAAGGTAGGAATACATCTAGACTCTTCTCTGTTCTGGCACTGAGACGGTGGAATGAACTTCCCCTAGAGGTCTGCACAACCGAGTCACTGACTCTCTTCAGACAACGGATGAAGACCTACCTCTTCCTGAAGCACTTAAACTAGCTCTTATTTTTCCCTGTTTGTTTCATGTATTGTTGTATGTTGCATGTACATTAAAAAAAAATGGTATTCTAAGTCTGTGACCTTTTAAAACAGTGTTAGTGTATTAACTGATAGAGACTTCAAAGCACTTTATTACGTCACTCTCGATAAAAGGGTCTGCCAAATGCTAAAATAGTAAATGTAATGTAAATGTCCTCCAGTAAACTCTTCCAATAGCCTGTCATGGGATCTCACACCCATACTGGATACTCTTAAGACTGCTCATTATGAGCCCATCCAAAATGCCAAACTGATGCTTTATTTTTGCTAGCGATCACTAGCAATGATATTACAGTACTATTTGAAATAGAACAGCTGTTTGCCTTTCACGAATGTAAGAATGAGCAGCTCAGAGATTGGTTTACTGGATGGTGGACAGGCCCACAGGGCATTTTTTATAGAGTGGCTTGTCACAGTAGAGTTCCTACATGCCACTCTATGAGAAGTGTCTTCACCAAAATGAATTAGTTATTGACATGTCTCATAAAGTAATATGCCACTCTATGAGTATTGTCTGGTGGATGTCTTCACGTTACGGCTCCTAATGTGACATAAAAAAAAAAAAAGTAAAATTAACTAAGAAATACATGTTCTAGTAGATTATATCAAAGAACCACTTTGGTTGCTCATTGCTTGGATGAAACATAAAAAGTGATGCTTTGAGTAAGGATATTCAAATATATAGAGCTTGAACAGCTTATAAAGAGTTACAGCTATGGAAAGTAACCAACTTGGCTTGGCTAGTTAGTCTTCTAGAGAGAAGTTGTGTACAAAACCGCAAAAAAATGGTGGTATCAGATCCTTTACATGAAACAAGAGCAAACTCTGACTTGTACCACTTTGCTTAAATAAACAAACAGTATTATAAGCTATGAACCATTAACCAAAGTGAAAATAAACCATAAAGAATACATTGTGAATCAGTGAACAAAAAGAATATCATATGTTTTATCATATGTAAGTTATGCATATTGTGAAATTTTTTGTTAACCTTCACTTCTATCACCGGATATATGAATCTGCCATCTGAATAATGGTAAATGTAATATATAACACATAGTCATCTATCTGTTAAGCTGTCTTCTGTCTCATTTCCTTCCTCAGTTCTGCTATTTTTTACCAACATCAACTTTATTGGCTCTCTACCCACACAATTTCCTCCCACACATCAAAAACACACACAGCCACACACACACATGGATACACACACACACACACAGAGTTACAAATGATCACTGTGGTTAATAAGAACATGTCTAAGCATTTAAGTAGGCAATTCTACAGATATGCAATCTCTTATTTGTGCTATACAGTATCAAATTAGCTATATGACAATATACTGTATATATTACACCCCAGCTCTAGTTTTTCTATTGTCTATATATTTGTGACTATCTATACTGCCCTTTATTTGTCTCAGAAGCATCATCCCACATTTCTATACAATTCTCCATGCAAGTCTTTTTAATGGTTATTGTCAGGTTGTTTTGCCAGATTTTGCTAAACATTACAATCTCTCGTACAAAACTGGGTACAATAACAAGTACCACAGAGGGTATAATGGCACTGATGCAGTACACTATAGCTGAATTTGTTTCCCTAGGGAAGTGAAATTCAAGGAAAGTGACTTAAAGTTCATGTTAAGGACCTTATGAACAACCTGTGCCATTACATTTAGCTTTACTTTCCTTCAGAAAATGTACATGTGCAGTAGCCTTTTTAATAGTTTAGAATACGGGTAGCATTTTTCCCATTACAGTTTTTTTGGAGCAGTTAACTAGTTAATTGTTAGCTAGCTGTTATCGAAGGTATTTAGTAACATAATGTCAGACATTTGGGTCATCAGAATTGTGCAACTATATAGGTTGGGGAAAATGAATACACAATTTCTAACTGAAAGTTAAAATGAATTTTTTTCCTTAAACTATCCAGATATTCCAACATTGTTCTTTCAGGGAAAGTGACAGTTTTCATGAATCCAAGGGTCAGGGAAGCAAACATTGCTCCTTAATCTTCACAATCTTAGCAAGAGAAGCTCCTCAAAATTTCCATTAAATCACATACACACACACACACACTTTAAGTTTTTTCTAAAGCTGTAACAATAGCTATTGTTCAAATGTTATATAAGTACTGTACAATGGAATTCAATATTAAAATTCATCAAACATTATTTTATGTATTTATTTATGTATTTATTTATTTAAAAGTGTTAATACACAGATATGTGTGTGGGTGCACTTTAAATGCAATGCCATTTTTGTTGTTGTTGTTGTTGGTTGGTTATTTCAGATCCAATAGGTTTGAGAATGAACAGCGAACAGTAGTATTTGATGATCCTTTCTTATCGATTTCTTCTTCAAAGCCTTGTTTAAAAAAGTTGCCAGGCCCTTTAGAATATTTTATTCCTTTGCAACAGAGTTGTTTCCCTTGTATCTGAAGGGTCTGGATGTAGAACACACACTGGGTATAAGTGAACACACCATGTGCCCATGCATGAAGAGTGTGTGGGTTTGAGAGCAAGAGAGAAAAAGATGAAGATAATGTGAGCATATAACAAGATTGTGTGAAACTGTCACATGATGCAATGCATGATGGGATAGTTACAGAAATGGCCAGACAGATGAAAAAAAAACATGATGAAATGAGAAAAGTAAAACAAGTGACAGTAAACATAAACATTTATATGTGAAGTCTTAAAAATCTTTCTTAGAAAGAAAGAAATAAGCTTTCATTTGTTCTCCTACAGCTCACACACACACACACACACACACACACTCTCTCTCTTTAGTAATTGCTTCTACATGATTGCAGGCAGTATGTAGAAGAAGTGCCTTTGTGGAGAGTTTAGTAAGTAGTGTCTAAATGAGGTGTGTGTGTGTGTGTGTGTGTGTGGTTCTGCTGAAATGGCCAGTGGTGCAGATGGAGGTGCCATTAGCCACCATTAGCTCCCCACTACAAGAGCCCTTTACCTTCACACAATTACTTTAGTGAAGAAAATGAAAAAAAAAAAAATCTGACTCTACAGCATCATCTAAGTTCATACAGAGTGAGCACAAAAATGAAACAAATCTCTACAAATTTTCCATTTTAGCAGAGGAAAAGGTCAGCACAGCCAAAATGGCAGCTCGGGCTCCAGTGTGATGAATGAGGGCCCTAATGGAAGCTATAGTATAAAGTGTGTGGGGAGAGTGTGTAGAGTGGTGTGTGGAGTGTGTGGCCTGCATAGCCATACACATAATGGAAATGACTGTTAGCCTCACACTCTAATGGGTGACAAAGCTGTCAATCAGGAGGTCACATGTGGGTGGGGTCAAGCCTGAAAGGCACAAATGGCTCTACAATGGACTTGCTTTGATGTTTTAGAATAATAGGACGTTTACACATGCACGCATAGACACACAAACACAGAAATGATATTGGATAAGTGAATATTACATTTACTTAGCTATCATCTGCTAGTCTCTTATAACAAATCAGTAAAATCCAAACAATAATAACCACAATTACCTTAATCGCAACCATAAGCCCATGTAACTCGTCTAAAAATCTTACATCTATACCTAATTCTGTCTTGAATCTTAAGACAAGCCATAACAATCTAAACTGTTATCATGAGTTTCACTAGTTCACAGGTGCTGTAAATCTTTGAGTAAACACAGAACCTTTATTTATTTCAAAAAACCCAGCTGCCATAATTCCATGTGTGTGAGAGAGAGCTGCATTTTCTAATGTCTCCATCTATTTTAAGTCATGACATTTAAAAGGAACATGATGCTTTCAGAAGCATGAAGACTGCAAGACATCCAGCATGATCCATAGTCATAAAACAGCTTGCTAAATAAGGTCTAGATTGCAAAATCTCCAAATATTTCGATTTAAATTACATTGTCTATAAGAGTGTAGTCTTGATTACACACAGTATGGAGTGTCAAGGTGCAAAAATGAAAAGTCTTGCCTGAGAATCAGGAAGGAAAGTGGTAGTTGGAGAAATGTGGATGTTTAGAGAAAATTGCTTGCAATAAAAATAGAAGGGTCGGGATGGTGGTGTAAAGGGAAGCATTACTGCCTCCAGTGTTCTGGGGTTGAGCTTGACTTTAGGTTACTGTTTGTGTGGTTTTGCATGTTTACGCAATGTTTATGTGAGTTTCTTCTGTGTTTTCTAGTTTCCTTCTACTGCCAAAAAACTGCATATAGAGAGCCTGGTTATTCTAAATTGCCCCAAGGTGTGAATGAGTGTGTGAGTAAGTGTGTGTGTATGGTGCCCTGTGATATACTAGCATCTCATCTGAGGTGAATGTTTTGCTCGATGTTTTCGGGATCTTTGTGTCATCTATCAAGTGAGATGTGTATGTTTGTGTATATTAGTCTGATATATCTGCAGTGTAGACGTTTCTAACTATATGGGGAATATGACTACTGCATTTTGTTCAGATTCCTCAGTGCATAATCCTCCTACTAATCTTTGGTGCTCATGAGCCTCTGTTCTCTTCATTCTCAGAGCTGGAGGGAAACAAAGAAAAGCGTTGCCTAGAATCAGTCGATCAGGTTGAAGGTTCAGCCATACGGGGCTTGTTAGCTCTGGGCCTCCTAAAAGGTAAAAAAAAAACATTAAACATGATATTGATTTCTACAAGAGGGACTGAGTGTAAAAATTACGATAAAGAAAGATTGAACTGGTTTTGTGAAGAAAAAAATGCTACAGGGACAACAGGATGTGATGCTCAAATGTTATTTAATTATTCTGTGAATTGTTTTGACCAGTGTGGTGGAAGAAATGAAAGAAGTGATGGTGTAAATACATCAAACCAAAGATTTTTTGATATACTTACTATTTTTGGAATAAATAAATCAATTCAAGGCAGATGTGTATAATGGTTAGTTTGGAAGTTAAAGCCATGTCACTGATTGATGATAATGAATGAGTGGAGAGATCTCACTGGTGGAGCTAAATTGGTACACTTATATTCAGTGGCAGTTTGAAGTAACTGATTTTGTGTGGGAACAGTGGGAAGTTAATGTTACCTTTTCCACTTAAAACATGCAGTTAACAAATTGGCAGAAATTGACACACTCTGTCTTTATACTGAAATTCAGCTTATATGTTTTTAAAACTTGTTATGCTTTACAGACTGGCAGTAGCCAGTAGTAATTTGAAGGCTTGAAAGGAAGATATATTGATTCACCTCTATGCCAATAAAAATATTTAATAATATAAATTACAATAATAATAATATAATAATAGGGTCATAATATCATAAGTGAGCAAGGTCATGGGCGGCCAAGGCTCATTGATGCACATGGGGAGCAAAGGCTGGCCCGTGCGATCCGATCCAACAGACGAGCTACTGTTGCTCAAATTGCTGAAGAAGTTAATGCTGGTTCTGATAGAAAGGTGTCTGAATGCACAGTGCATCACATTTTGTTGCATATGGAGCTGCATAGCCGCAGACCAGTCAGGGTGCCCATGCTGACCCCTGTGCACCGCCGAAAATGGCAACAATGGGCACGGAGCAATGGAAGATGGTGGCCTGCTCTGATGAATCATGTATTCTTTTACATCACGTGGATGACCGGGTGCGTGGTGTCACATGGCACCAGGATGCACTATGGGAGAAAGGCAAGCCAGCGGAGGCAGTGTCATGATTTGGGCAATGTTCTGCTGGGAAACCTTGGGTTCTGCCATCCATGTGTATGTTACATTGACACATACCACCTACCTAAGCATTGCTGCAGACCATGTACACCCTTTCATGGAAACAGTATTCTCTGATGGCTGTGGCCTCTTTCACCAGGATAATGCAAAAATGGTTCAGGAATGGTTTTATGAGCACAACAACAAGTTTGAGGTGTTGACTTGTCCTCCAAATGTCCCAGATCTCAGTCCCAGCATCTGTGGGATGTGCTGGACAAACAAGTCTGATCCATGGAGGCCCCACCTCGCAACTTAGAGGACTTAAAGGATCTGCTGCTAACATCTTGAAACAGCAAAAGGGGGACCAGCACAATATTAGGCAGGTGGTCATACATAATGTTATGGCTAATTGTGTGTGTGTGTGTTACATATATATAAGACAGAGAGAGAGAGAGAGAGAGACCACTGCCTCATATTTTATTCATCACAACCTTAAAATAGAAAATGTGTTCATGTGTGAGTTTAAGACTAAATGAAAATGGACGACTTAGACGCATACTGTGGATATGGGAAATGAATATGCTAGCAATCTAAATAATTTAAAACTTCCAGCTAGAAATAAAGCCATTTTAGATACATAAGGAACAGAAGAAAAGACTTCATTTGTACCAAAAGCTAGTAATGATCTCATCAGAGTGGCAGATATGTTAACAAATCTACCAAATGTGATGTGTGCAGAATCTGTTCTAACCCAAGCTGAAGTAGCAGAAAATAGAAAATTTTTTATTTGCTCCAGCTGTAATAGGTGTTACATAAAATCAAGAGACAATAAAAATAAGACAAATTAAGACTAATATAATAATTGCTGCCTGAATAGCCCTAGTTTTAATTAGCATGTTAATCATTCATTTATCATGCTATTTACAAATTTATCCTAATTTAAAAACATTATGACTACCGTCATTTTTAGCAGCTTATGAATACACTTAAGCTATCACATCCCTATTGTTTGGGCAGAGTAACAGGAAGACTGAAGCTTGAGGAAAGTGAAAAACACGAAATCGCCTGTTGAGAGCAGCAAGTGACTTAACAGGCTGTGGAAATATTTTATTTTACATTTATTACCTTCTGCACCGATACAGTTAGTGTTCAGAATTTAATGTGACCATAAACTGGTAAATTGGGGTCATGAAATTTTAACATGTGCATGTTTTGTAAGTTATTTTATCATGCATTTTATCATCTCTATATTATTGAATTACTGTTTATATTAAACACAGTGCCCAATAAGTATACATGTTTTAGTGCTAAGAAATCTAATAAACCCAGTATTATAAACTGGTGAATTAACATCAGCTAGGGATCAGTTTAGACAAGATCTTCTATGCGTTCCTCAGTATGAGGTCTTTCTGTGATTGCCAGAGTTTGGCTTGATGTACGCACTTCCTATTTGGTGACATTTATTTATTAATTTAGTTAGTTTGCTTAGTTTTTGTTAATAGGGCCCACCATCACAGCTTGCCAGACCAAATGCTCCCCAAATCTCCCTGCAACACTAAAGAAGTGGATTAACATTACAAACTTGTCCAGTGTCATCAATCTCTGGCTAAATCTCTTTCACCCCACTGTCTTATTTCTGGCACAGCCTCCAAAAGAGAGGGAATAACCACAGGCTTAAGTAGTGCCTCAAAGTACTTGTTCCATCGCTCAACAAAATTCTCAGTAGAGGTCAACACTCCTTCACCCTTGCCAGAACTTGTGCATGCTTTCAACTTCCCTCCCTGAAGTGCCAAAGAATATGGCATGACATCTTTGGTGCCACCCCAAAGTCTTTTTTTCCATGGCCTCTCTTGCTGAAGATGTCACCTATGCAAATGCTTTTGCCAGAGCTCTTCATATTTCTTAGCTGTCTTTGGCGAGCCCTCTGTGAGCATTACTCAGAAGGCTGCCTTCTTCAACTTGACAGTTTCTCTCACCATTGGTATCCACCAACATGTCCTAGGGTTACATTCATGACAGAAACTGACAGCCTTCCAACCACATTTCTTGCAGCTGCCTCTACAGTTGAGGACTTGAACATGGTCCAGTCAGACTCAATGTTTTGGACCTCATGCAGTACAAAATAAAGTCCTGTCAATGGTGAGAATATAATTTGTCTCTCAGCACAGCTTATTCTAAATGTTCAAAATGTTCCCAAGCAACTCAGAAGGCTTTCTATCAACATATAATTTCACAGTAAAGCAACAAAGGAGACAGCATTACCATTTGTTGGAAATCTCTCTCTCTCTCTCTCTCTCTCTCTCTCTCTGTATGTATATTTTCCCAGTGTGTTTAAGTTTATTTTTCTTTTTCTTTTAAGTTTATTCAACTCTCTTCAGTAGTTTACCAGATGCCAAGGAATTTCCACCTGCTTTCGTGGGGGCCATGTCCAGCATATCAAACCATAGAGTAGAGTTTAATGGTTAATATGAAAGTAGACCATCACAGCTTTACGTATTTGCAGTTTTTCAAATGTTTAAATTTTATAATTTTATTGTTTTCCTATCAAAAAAAAAACCTTTTGTTGTGGTCATTTTTATCTGTACCAATTATATTGTGAAGAGGTGTGAATTGTTGGTGCAGTAGGGTGAACAGAAACTCAACAGTGTCCTGACTAATCTTAAAACACATTTGCGGCTATAAAATAATTCTTTTGTTTATACTGATTGAAAATGTCTGATAAGTTGGTTTCCATTTCACTAGCCGAACGGTATGCTTGTGTACTGCGAGAAAGGGTTCAAATCTGGTTACCCCCTAAAGTGAAAAACAAGAAAATTGCATTTAAAGATTCTATTTCAGTTCCACTGACAGATGCTGCTACATTTATAACCTAATCTATGCAAATTACAGTGGGAATTGTAAAAATACAATGGGGAACAATTCTAACACTGTCTAGCACTCTGTTTTGATAATGTCATGGTGCAGGAGAGGTCTGATTACAGATTTAATTGAATAGCCTAATGTTCTTTTGCTATAGCATGTAACTATCCAAAAATCCTGTAAAGCACACTTAGCTAGCAAAGTTTTAGACATCTTTAGATAGATATACAGTGTCACCATGAACCACATGAGCAAGTCTATGTATTTGAAGTATTAAACAACTTGATGCTGCATAATGAGTTAAACATTCATTTCAGACGATCCATGTTGGTGGAGGTACTGGGAACTTCGCTTCGCTTTATAAGCCTTATATTCTCAGAGTAATATTTAAGAAGCACACTTTAGACACCAAACCAAATGTATTAGCTGATTTATTACATTCAGGTATGTTTTTACTTCTGTTCAGTATTGGCAAACGATTTTTCTAAAAGTGCAGATTAAGTGCCAAGTGAGACTTTCTGAATTCTGTGAGCCAGGCTACATGCCATGAGAGACAGCTTTGACTTCTTGCTTCAAGCTTAATAGTGCATAATCATGCAGAAATGGAAGTTTGGGTGGACTGTGCAGTTCACTGTTTCAGGATGATGGCAATTCAGATGAAGGTACCTTTGACATTGAAGTGGTAAGAAATTGCGTATCTATATGTGTGCGTTTTATTGGATGTGCTAAGGATTAAGTCGCTATATATTTACCATTAAATGACATTTTCTTCTTTGCTTATCAACTCTTGGCTCATCTCACCACCTGTCTTTTTCTTCCTCATTATTATCTCCTTCATCTGTTGTACTACTTACTCACTTTCTTTGAAACTTACCTCAAGTTGCTTTCTATGCCCTATAAGAAGGCAAAAGGGGATATCTCATTTTATATCAGACTGCTTACTCCAGCATATTGAAACAGTCATCCTTACGCGCTTCACACTAACTTTGATGGCTTATCCATATCCGGACGCATACAGAAAAGCTATAGTGCTAACATTTTTCCCTCCTTGGAAATGTAAGTAATTAAGGTTCTTTATCCCATACTCATGTATAGTATAAATACAGTGAACTAATACTTAAGTATAGTAACAAAGTACCATTTCAAACATTAATGTCTTACAACAATTTTTAGGGAAGACAATAAAAATAAACAAATTATGCCACTTAACAGAAGTGGAACAGAAGTAACTGGAAATGTGATGCAAGGCAGTTTAATTCTGCCACCATTTCAAGATTCAAGATTGTTTTATTGTCACTATACTGAGTACAGCGAAATTAGAGCAGTCCTTACAGTGCAATTCACATATAATATGGTAAAAGCTATACATCTATTTTAACAAATGAAATAAGGGTAAAAAGATGTGTAAAAAAAAAAAAAAACACATAGATGTTGTATAAGGTATAAATAAGTATGTAAATATTTTATATAGATAGAAATATATAGATAGAAATAAGTTATTGTACAATAGTCAAACATAGGGATTTGCATGCAATGAGTGGTATTAAAATGTCACGGGATGTAAACATATTGAATAAAATAGAATATAAAGTGCAGCAGAATGTAAATATACTGAGAAATATATGGATAGACTCATACTGAGTTATACAGAGAATGTAAACTTTTGTATAAAAATGTTGGTTCCTCCAGTTGCAAACCTTCAGTGTTCACAAGCCTGGCAGCATTTAGCTCCCGTATGGTGCTGGGGTAGAAGCTGGTCTTAAGTCTGTTGGTTTGTGAAGTGATGGACCATTTGCCAGAGTGCAGCAGTTTAAATAAGTGATGTCCAGGGTGAGAAGGGTCCTTTAGGATGTTAGGAAGTAAGTAAAGTACACATTTCTGCATTTTATTTTATTTTTATAATGGATTTAATACAAACATAATAGAATATTATGCATAATGTATAAGGTATATAAGGTTGTATTAACAGTAAAAAGTCATTTGACAATTAATCTGTGAATATGTATAATAGACATTCTGTCATGCCTGTCTCTTGTTGATGAGTGAAAGCTGTGGTTAGACTTCATTATATTTGACTTTCGGGAAAATGGGTTTCTAAATTATTGTTCCCTGTAATCATTAAAGATGCTTGAAAAATATGGATTTTTTTTTTTTTTTTAAGTAAGTTGCCATATATTATTCACTACCTCTATCAATATGTGCTGTTTGTTTTTATGAAGAAAGAAGTGTTAATGTATAACATGCTGTAAAGGTGTTTACTAATCAGCTGTGTGGATTCATTAATCCGTGAGATGATCTCAAAGCAGGTTTCACTTAAACTGTGAGAGGCAGGGCACATGTGAGTAAACTCAATCTGAACGTTACACAACTCCTAATCAGATTACAGCCAAGGGGTCAGTAGACAGTAGACACTGGAGTTAATTTATTCATATCTATATTTGCAAAACTAGTAGTCACAGGTCAAAACAACAAAAACAATAACCTAGCAAATTAAGGCTTTATTAATACATCAAATGCCAATATTGCATTGATACAACACGGAATGAATAAATAAATAAATAAATAAATAAATAAATAAATAAATAACTTGAAAGTTTAAGATGCAGTGTCCTACCTTTATGCACAATTCTAACATTATTTGCTATGAGGTTTAGTCTGGTAAAGGGACTGGGATTAAATATATCTAATTTATGACATGACTTATTATCAAAAAGCATTTTATTATGTATGTAATTTATGTATAAAGAAATGAGTAAGCAAAAACAAAACAAACAAAAAAAAAACAAAGCATGTCTCTCAAAAGGAATATCACTTGTAATTAATAATAAATAATTAATATTTTTTTTATAACAGATTTTAAGTGTCACAACTTTCACTGGGCATACTGTCAGTAACTAAATGAAAAAATGAATGTTAAAATAAAAGATTAAAGCATGTGGATAACGAAAGCCTAGAACAGTGCATTGCAATGTAGTACTGGGAAACATTTGTCCATGCCTCACCTCCCTAAACATTGTTGCAGGCCATGTACACCCCTTGATGGAAACAGTATTCCATAATGGCAGTGATCTCTTCTAGCAGGACAATATGCCCTACCACACACAAAACTGTTTAGAAATGGTTTGAGAATCAAAGTTCAAGGTGTTGATTTGACCACCAAATTCCCCAGATCTCAGTCAGATCTGCATTTGTGGGATGTGCTGGACAAACATGAAGGTCTGATTCATGGAGACCCCACTTTACATGTTACATGATCTTGTGGAGTAGAAATAGATAGATAGATAGATAGATAGATAGATAGATAGATAGATAGATAGATAGATAGATAGATAGATAGATAGATAGATAGATAGATAGATAGATAGATAGATAGATAGATAGATAGATAGATAGAGCCTTGATGTTACTGTCACAATAACCCAGATTTCTCCTTCCATAGTTTACCTTTCTTGAACAAAAGTATTATAATATGATATTATTTCTGCATTCTTAATGTGTGATGTTTTGCATATTTCATTTCAGTTTGTAGCCATGTTCCAGTGTGTAAACAACAGGCTGTAGGGGTGAACAAAGTCAAAAGTTATTATCTTTGTTTTCAGGTGTGTGTGTGTGTGCACATGTGAGAAAGAGCAGATATGTGAGTCTCCAGTGGAATGGTAAATGCTGGTTAAGCCTGGTTATTGAGATAAGCATTAAACTTTCCCCTAATCGAAGTTTAATTAAATCAAGAGGGAGATACACAATTACTCTCAAATTAAGTGCAAAAGAGAATACTTTACAACCTCCATACCCACAAACTGCTTTTATTTCATAATTCTATAATTATAGTTTTTCAAAAAGAAAGAAAAAAAACAGCTAGTATTCATTTGTGTGTTTTCTAATGACTGTAGGCAAAATAACACAATACATATAACATCAGTAACTTCCATTCATCATTAAAGAAAGATAAGAGGTAATACTGCCTATTATTAAATAATATATATAATATATGTGTAAATATACTGTATGTGGTCTGAATAATTAAAAAAAAGTAATAATTGGAACCCCAACCTCAGCACCTGTCAGAGTCCTAAACACATGTTATTGATTCTACCCATTGACTCTAACCATCCTTTCTCTTTAGGTTCAATACACTGGTTCTTGTCATAAGTAGCATATTGATATCTTCAGCAGTAACCATGAACATATTTTATTCTTCTCCTTTGAATCTTGGTTCTTCCTCCTAACTTTGTCGTAGAAAATGTTTCCATTCACACTTGAATAGTACCTTTTGTGTGTGAGCCAGCTCATGCTGTGATGTAAGATGTTGAATATAATTCCACAACATTCAGCAGTCATACCCGTTTTCAATACAGTTCAATTCTATTCTATTCTATTCAACTGTATTTGCATAGTACTTTTAACAATGGACATTGTCTCAAAGCAGCTTTAACAGACATAGGAAATATAGTACAAAAAGATCAAAATTAATATTAGACAGAGGTTCAAGATTAATATTAGACTTATATTTAAATTTATTTGTATTTATCCCTAATGAACAAGCCTGAGGCTTGTTAAGAGGAAGAAACCTTGATAGGAACCAGATATAAAAGGAAACCCATCCTCATTTGGGTGACACCAGAGAGTATGATTAGAAGTTATTATAAACACTGGACAGTGTGAATTATCATAAACACCAGAAAGTGTGGTTATATAGTCAGTTGTAGTTGACATTTTCAGTCTCATCTGTGCATGTTGGACTACATAAACCACATGTTATGGAGCTATCTGCCTAGAAGTTTCTGACTAGGGTCAGAGTTACAGCTGTCCTATTAATGCTTAAAATAAACTATATAAATAAATATACTTTTACTTTTTAAATATACATTATGCTTAGAACACTATTCAACATGAGACTACTAGCCTTGAGCATTGTTCTCGACTGGTGGTGGCTTTGTCTGCACTAAGTACATTTTATTTTCTATCCTTGCTCCTTTTTACAGCTGAATTGATTCCCCTACTGTGTTTGCTCCATCTAGCTGATTTGTAAACTTTGTGGCCACTAGCATCATTAAATGGGTATTACCTCGGCATACCACACACTGTTTTATACCAAGCCTTCTATTATTAACTGGATTCCGGTTAATGTGCAGCTCTTTGTTTTGAGTTGGGCTTTCCCTCCACTGTTTTCCTACATTTGGGTTGTATTGCACCAATAACCCATCTAGTACTGAATGGGCAGCAACTGATAAACATGCCACATGACTTGAATTTATACATTCAGTGCCTGAATCTCTTTCAAGGAAAAGATGGGCACCAGCTCATAGTTGGCACTGACAGGCTCAAGAAAGCATTGTCTGACTCCAGCATCCCCTGCACTCACTAGATGGCTATGCCAATGTCAACACAACCGAGCCAAATCTGGCCCAAACCCCAGGCCCAGAAGCCAAAAAAGCAGTCTGAGTTACACTCTAGACAAATGAATGACTTGGCAGCAGACATAGCTTTGCAAAAATCAGTGATCCATGAGCAGAGACTGTGTAACAAGGAGGCGTGCATTTCTTAACAGCGCACCACTTACAACTCAATGGCCAGTCTTTACTCCCCTTATCAGATCATGAGGCTGTTCATTCTATAACATCTTTCATACTCTGCTTTGTCTTGGAACAAGGTTTGTCATTCAACATCATAGTATAATTGGGTGTTAATGTTTTTATTATGAATGTAAGCCAGTTTCATATAACCATCTATTTCAATTTTGTCATTGTAAATGTTTCCTTATGTAAAAATGTGCAGTTGTGACAACCCCCACAAAAAAAGGTGCAGCAGATTTGCTAACAGGGATCACAACAGTCTGGTTTTGCATGATGGCCTTAATGTGCAATTTGGGCCATGTCTATGACAAAATGCCAAACCCAGGGCAGTATCTATGCACATACTGTTATAAATTAAGCTATTTGTAACTATGGAAACAGAGCTTAAGTGCACAAATTAGTCTGATCGTAAAGCAAGCACTTATCAGTGGGATGATTTAACAGCACCCTGAACTGACATACTTTCAACTTCCATGTTTAGGTTATATATTTTTATTAAAACAAGAATTACTTTGGAAGATTTGGAAAGAATAACATTTCATCACACCTTCCATACTAGTCTCTACATTTTTTCCTTCTTGCCTTTGTTCAACCATGCCTACAACTCATTTAAATTTCCCAATACCCAGCAATACTCATCCTTGCCTTCATCAAAATTCCCTAGTTCACTTTCTAAATCACTCACAGAAAACAGATCTCTCTCTGCCAGTCTCTCAATCAAGGATCACAAACACTCTCTCCCCTATTCTCTCCATCAAACATTACAAACACTCTCTACACCAGTCTCTCCATCAAGAATCACAAGCACTCTCTACCCCAGTCTCTCCATCAAGAATCACAAACACTCTCTCATCCCCAGTTTCTTCATCAAGGATCACAAACACTCTCTTATCCAGTCTCTCCATCAAGGATCACAAACACTTTCTCTCCCAGTCTCTCCATCAAGCATCACAAACATGCTCTCCCCTATTCTCTCCATTAAACATTACAAACACTCTCTACCCCAGTCTCTCCATCAAGAATCACAAACAATCTCTCCAACAGTCTCTCCATCAAGAATCACAAACACTCTCTCAAACAGTCTCTCCATCAAGAATCACAAACAATCTCTCCAACAGTCTCTCCATCAAGAATCACAAACACTCTCTCAAACAGTCTCACCATCAAGAATCACAAACAATCTCTCACACAGTCTCTCAATAAAGCTTCAGAAACACTCTCTTTGTCAGTCTCTCCATCAAGAATCACAAACAATCTCTCCCAGTTTCTCCATCAAGAATCACAAACACTCTTTCCTCCAGTCTCTCCAACAAAGATCACAAACAAACTCTCCCCCTGTCTCTACATCAAGAATCACAAACAATCTCTCATACAGTCACTCAATAAAGCATCACAAACACTCTCTCCTCCAGTCTTTCCAACAAAGATCACAAACAACCTCTCCCCTGTCTCTCCATCAAGAATCACAAACACTCTCCCCTCCAGTCTCTCCATCAAGAATCACAAACACACTCTCCCACAGTCTCTCCATCAAGAATCACAAACACTCTCTTCTCAAGTCTCTCCATCAAGAATCACAAACACTCACATCCAGTCCCGCCATGAACAACCAAAAAACACTCTCTTACCCAGTCTCTCCATCAAGGATCACAAACACTCTCTCTGCCAGTCTCTCCATCAAGCATCAAAAAACACTCTCTCATCCAGTCTCTCCATCAAGAATCACAAACACTCTCCCCTCCAGTCTCTCCATCAAGAATCACAAACACACTCTCCCACAGTCTCTCCATCAAGAATCACAAACACTCTCTTCTCAAGTCTCTCCATCAAGAATCACAAACACTCACATCCAGTCCCGCCATGAACAACCAAAAAACACTCTCTTACCCAGTCTCTCCATCAAGGATCACAAACACTCTCTCTGCCAGTCTCTCCATCAAGCATCAAAAAACACTCTCTCATCCAGTCTCTCCATCAAGCATCAAAAAACACTCTCTCCCCCAGTCTCTCCATCAAGGACCACAAACACTCTCTCATCCCCAATCTCTTCATCAAGGATCACAAACACTCTCTCCCCCAGTCTCTCCATCAAGGACCACAAACACTCTCTCATCCCCAATCTCTTCATCAAGGATCACAAACACTCTCTCCCCCAGTCTCTCCATCAAGGACCACAAACACTCTCTCCCCCAGTCTCTCCATCAAGGACCACAAACACTCTCTCCCTCACAATAATAAATCCACCCCAGTGGCTCTATCCTCTTCATTCCAACTCTCACCAATATTAATCCCAAACCAATCTCCTATTCATCACTATTCTGTCCATTCCTCAGGTATCTCACACTCTCCATCACTCATCCCCTATCCCATCCCCTATTTATTGTAAATCTTTTTCCTAATTTATTTAACACCACTGCTTCTAGACTGGCTTCCTCTTTCTTTCTCCATCTCTCCTGATAAGAAAGAGCATCAAAATCAGGTCAAGATAATTAGTGGTTATGAGGCTGTCAAATAAACCAAAAGAGCGCAAACTGCAGAAAGAGGCGAGAGAGAGGGAGAGAGAGAGAGAAAGAGAGAGAGAGAGAGAGACTGTGGTGTTGTCTGTGTCTGTGTCAAGGATTTGATATACTTCTGTTGCGTGAGTTGTGTGTGTGCTGAGTTAGCGCTGATGTATCATCTGCAGTTAGACTAGTATAAGCTCTCAGACTAACTGCTTTTTTCTCTTTCTTTTTGGTGTGTGTGTGTGTGTGTGTGTTGTTTCTGCATTCATCTCTCTTAGTCATTGATCTCTTTATGAAATACAGCACTGTTTATTTTGGCTCGCTACCTAACACAAGCACTCTGAAAGATATTGATTTCTTTGGAATCTGTGTGTGTGTGTGTGTGTGTGTGTGTCAGAGGTGTGAGGAGTATCTTCGGCACAATCACAGCTCTTCTAGTGAAACTGACAAATTGGCCTTGACATACATGGATTTAGTGAATGAGAGAGAGAGAGAGAGAGAGAGAGAGAGAGAGAGAGAGAGGAAAAAGAGAGACAGAAAGAGAAAAAGACACATAGAATGAGAGAACAGTAAAGATACCGTTGACAGAGAGGGTGATCTAAATTTTTACTGAATTGTTTAATGCTGCGTTTTATTAATGGACTTCTGTTCTTCTCTCTGCACTAAATCTCTTTCTTCTCCATCTCTGTCTTGCTCCCGTGTGTGTTATTTCCTGCTCTTGTTCCTGTAGATTGACCTTTAGATTGAGAGATTAAGTGATGTGTGTGTGTGTGTGTGTGTGTGGGTGGGTGGGTGTGTGTGTGAAATCTAGTTTTGTCTAGAGTGCTGAGTAGTTTTACAAGATCATGATCTACTCAATGTAATACACTTCAGCCAGATAGAACAGTAAACACACATCTGAGCACCAATCAAACACAGAGTGGTCTGTGTGTGTGTGTGTGTGTGTGTGTGTGTGTCATAGGGCTTATTAAGCCGTATATGTCTTGGGAATCAATGTCATACTGCATATCATGGTGAGATTTATAAATGACCACCATATTGTCACTTTTGCTACTGATATTTCCTCTGTTCAAACAAATTGAACAAAGTTATCTAATTGTTTAATCCAAACTGAACAAAAAAAAATTCCACTATATTTACAGAAGGAAATGCTAATTTTCTTTATACTTACATGCATTGTTAGTGTTGATGAATGCTAATCACCCATAAATTATATATTATTATTATATATTATATTATTATTATTATATATTATTATATATATAATATATATTATATTATATATATATATATATATATGGCACAGCTGATTTGTGTTTGCTGACACCCACAAATGTCCAGAAACGCCGAAGCTCACAATGCTAATATATATATATACATATATATATATATATATATATATATATATATATATATATATATATATATATATATAATTTTAGACAAATTACAGAAAAGAGGAATTATTATTATTACATCAAAATGTCCTATTAAACCCTTGACCAGAACTATAACATGGCCCTGACTATAACATGTGTCATAAAAAGTAACAACAGCACACTAGAGACATTAATGCACTGTAGGTTGTTACACATCAGATCAGTCTTTCATCAGTCACGGTTTTGACTCTAAGTCTTGCACACCATCAAAATAAGATGCTTTAGTGAATGGAATATTATAATTTATATGCTCAGTCTTTGCACCACCAGCACCTACATTTATTCAGCAACATGCTTAATTTAATGACTGGTTTTATTCATCTTAATGTAATGATTTCTTTCTTTCTTTTTTCAAATTTATTATTACTGCTTGTGGATACTGCTGGAAGTTGTAAATTTCCCATTGGGATGAATGTCTATCTATCTATCTATCTATCTATCTATCTATCTATCTATCTATCTATCTATCTATCTATCTATCTATCTATCTATCTATCTATCCATCCATCCATCCATCCATCCATCTTCAGTTTACACCATTAATATTGTGACGGCGCCGCACACACCGCCGCACGCATGCAGAAGAGAGTCGCTCCTCTCCCTCTCCCTGAAAAACACAAGCAGCAGCGGTTCAGCACCCTGGATAGCGGCACCGGCATAGCGTGGACGCGGATCAGCACCATGGCTAGCACCGCTTAATTAGAGTGCAGGGCGTTGCGGGAGAAAGCGCGCCAAAACGCTCTGGGCCAATCAGAAGCACTGCTAAGCTCTTCACCCTCCAGCAGAACAACACAACGAAGAGGCTGGCCTCGCTGGCCACATGTGGTAAGGCCTGCCCCCTGCTGGACTAGCAATGGAATGCTAAGGAATGTTATGTTTTGTTTACAGGCAGCTCAGACTAAAGCTAGGCCTTTGTAGAACTGTTGAAGCTCTGCCTCCTGGATCTGCACCAGCTGTCTCCTGCAGTCTTCAGTTTTCGCCAGGACCCCGCTGCTCCTGCCCCCAGCCCTTCCCGGCCTCCTGTTTGGGCTGATGTGCTAGCCCCCTTTCTCACTGGCCCAACTGGCTTACTACATCCTCAAGATGGAGAAGGCGCATGACTATGAGCTGGTAAAGGCAGACATCCTCGCCTGGTGTGGCCGGTCTCCAGTCAACGCAGCCAGGGATTTCCATAGATGGCAGTACGACCCCAACACTAACCCTCAGCCCCAGATGGATGACCTCCTTCCCTGCTGCTGCTGGTGGCTACAACCAGACCAGCTGTCAGCCAAAGAGGTCAACGAGCGGGTGGCCATGGACCAGTTCCTGCGAACCCTCTCTTCCGGGCTGGAGTGTGCGCTGGCAACCCTTGAGATTGGTCAGGGCGTACAAAAGGTGGACTTCCAACCCCCTCCATGCCGGCCCCAGGTCACCCGGAACGACCTCCCGTGGATGAGCCCATGCTAGCCCCACCCAGGCAAGGCGGCCTCGGAAACCCAGAGCCTGGACAAAGCTGGCATGCATGGCCCACAGAACCCCAGACCCAGAGCCTTCCTCCCCAGGTGAGTCTGAAAAACAGGCTAATCCCCTGTCTTCCTGATCTCAGCAGGTCACCAGGGAGGGGAGTTTCGGATGGGAGAGGACGACCGGCTGAAACACTGCTGGGGCCAAGTTCTGCAGGTAGAGGGAGTAAACACCCACCCAGGGGACCAGCTTCCCGTGGCATACTTCCTCGTCAAGGGGGGGATTGCTGTACTACCACACCGAACGCCGTAGGGAGCCATGTGACCTGCTAGTAGTCCCTCACTCCCAGACCACCCTCCTCCTGCATTCGGCCCAAACACATCCGCTGGGAATAGTCATGTGAGAATCCCCAAGGACATCCTCACTGATCAAGGTACGCCTTTAACCTCACAACTAATGGCAGATCTGTGTCTGCTCTTACAGGTCAAACACCTAAGGATGTTCGTGTACTATCTGCAGACTGATGGACTGGTAGAGCGATTCAACCAGACCCTCAGGAGTATGCTGCGCCGGGTGGTAGATGAGGAGGGGAGGAACTGGGACCTCCTCCTCCCCTGTGTCCTCTTTGCTATCCGAGAAATGCCCCAGGCCTCAACAGGGTTCACTCCATTCGAACTCCTGATTGGTTGGCGACCGCGAGTACTGTTAGATGTGGCCCGCGAAGCCTGGGAAGGACAACACTCACCGTTCCGCTCCGTGATCAACTACGTCCAGGACATGCAGGCGAGAATAGACTGAGTGGGGCCTATCGTACGAGAGCATATGGAAGCGGCCCAAAGAGACCAGCAGCGAGACTACAACCAGCCAGCCCAGCCCCGGGGGTTTCACCCCAGGGACCAAGTAATGCTCCTAGTCCCCAATACTGCCTGTAAGTTCCTAGCCAAGTGGCAGGGCCCCTACACAGTCCTCAAACAGGTGGGACCTGTAAACTACTGCCTCCAGTAGCCAGGTAAGCTCACAGACACAGTTATACCACATTAATATCCTATAAAGGTGGTTGCCAGCCCAGCCAGCTGTGTCTGCATTTGCTTCTGCCGCTACAGCAGGCATACAGGGTCCCTGAATCCTGATACCAGGCTATACCTCTATATAGGAAGTGGAGCGAATGCTAAGAGATGGGTTCATTGAAGAGTCCACCAGCCCATGGTCCAGCCCCATTGTAGTGGTGCCCAAGCTGGATGGATCCCTCAGTTTTTGTAATGACTTCGATTCCTACCCTCTTCCCCGGATCCCGGATGAATGACCTTGTGGAGCCCAGTTTGTGTCCACCCTGGACCTCACCAAAGGCTACTGGAAGGTGGCCTTAGCCCCAGATGCCACTGGACTAACAGGAACTCTATGCTTTGTTTACAGGTAACTCAGACTAAAACCAGGCCTTTGTGGAACCACTGAAGTTCTGCCTCCCCCCTGGATCTGTACCAGCTGTCTCCTGACATCTTCAGCCTTCGCCAGGACCACGCCGCTGCCTCCAGCCCTTCTCAGCCTCGGCCACTTCTACGCCCCTTCAGTGAAGAATCATCTTAGTTGGCTCTTTTTGCTATTTTTCTTTCTTCCCTTTTGCTCTCCACTTATCCTTTTCTTCCTTTCTTCCCTACTTTTCTGTTTAGTAATTAAAAGCTGGTGTTAACATGCTCCCTAGCTCTGTGTGGTGTTCTCTGTCCCTGCTCAGCACGCTACAATATGTAATGATTGGGTTTCACAAAAGTTTAATTTAAATTGTGTATAAACATGCACAATTTGTTCAAATCTGACAGCGTAATCTGTAAATATATAAAAGTACAGGTAACTTATTTAATGTTATATGTTGTGGTTCACATTTGTTAGCCTCGATACGTGAAGGGCACAAATATTTTTCTGCAACTTAAAGGATTTTCATGAATATCAAATTTCTTGTGTAAACGCCTGTATGAATGATTTATGAATAATTCCGTTCATTTCCAGCTTGAGAAAAGTAAACAGTATATTCTGATTATTCTGATTGGGACAAATAAACACTGTAGAACCTTCTGAGAGATGTCCACAGACAAAGCTTCGTATGGGGACAACTTTCTCCATATCTTCTATTTTGTGTTTAACTTGTACATGTTTATTAAATCAAGTTCTCGTGGATGTCACATATAGACCTTTTAATAACATGATATATAAATAAAAGTAAGTGAGGGCTGTAAAAACAGGGCATATGGTTCTTGTATTATAAATAGAAAAGTATATAACATATGTAGTGACCTTTTTTAATGACTACAAAGTTGACCACACATGTAATTATATCATTAGTAATAGTTAATAGAAAAGGTTGGTTAGTTAATTGGCATGTCACCACATTCCTAAGACCTAAGTGTAAACATGCAAAGCTTTATTGTTGTGTGGGAACTCGCAGGCATGTGCATGTTTTCTCCCAAAGAAAAGTATTGATGGTAATTTGCAAGTACTAATTAACTGTTGTGTTCACACTGATTAAAGATGTCAATAGAATTACAAAATCCAATGCTATAATGATTTAGTGGGGAAAATGAAAGTTCACAATTCAATTTCTTGACTCTTCTACCTGTTTGTCTCTCTCTATATATATCCATCTCTTTAATGTCCTTTGTTGAGTTAAAGTTTTATTTCTGCTTTCTTTATGTGGCAGTTTAATAAAACTGTGCAAAGATCACTTTGTCAACAACAGGCAAGTGTCAGTATCTCTCTCTCTCTCTCTCTCTCTCTCTCTCTCTCGTGTGCCTGGAAACGAGAAGCTGTTGTGTATAAGTTCAAAGCAGAAGGTGATTAAATTATAGACAGACAGAGAAACAGAAAGCAACTGACACAGACATCAAACACACACACATACACACACTGAGGAGGAGGACAGGGAGAACAATGCCAAATTCTTGAAAGAGAACAAGAGATAGAAAGACGAAGAGAGATCGTGTTTGTATAAAGCCTGTGAGAATGGGGTTCCATCTTTTGCATTTGTGTGTGTGCGCGCACGTTTTTTGTTTTTTATTTTCACACTTAAGTGATTAGATTTCTTTGGTATAGCTATAACTGTCAACACTGTGGACCAGGTTGCCAAATTTCTAGTAGCCTCAGTGATGATTGAATTGCCCAATGACACAGCAGTTAATGTCTCTGTCCAGCAAAGATGTAATATGTCTGTCATTTCATCCACTCTTCCTCCCCACCTTGCCTCAGTCTGCTGTCTCTTTCTTTATTCTCTTCTGATAAGTAAACAGAACCACTCCTGGGGTAATAACACAGCATGAACAAGAATACAGCAAAGGCTGCAGTGACCTAAAATGGTGCTTAGTGATATTTCACCCTGATTCGCCTTGAGACAACAAATTAAATATGCAAATGTCGTAGGGAGTCTGGAGTCATACATTTGAATACACTTAGGGTGGATTGCTATTCCCAAAGAAGAGAGACACACAATTTTAGAATAGGTAATCCACCTACTGGTATGTTTTCTTGAGTTGGAAGGAAACCAGAGAACCTGGAGGAGCTTTAAAGCATCAAGCATTAACATTATGTGGTCTGCCAATAAGAATAATTCAATAATAAGCCTTTCCAAATGCAGAGAATGAAAGAAAGAAAGAAAGAAAGAAAGAAAGAAAGAAAGAAAGAAAGAAAGAAAGAAAGAAAGAAAGAATGTAAACAGGGGATTCATGATTTAAGAATATGCAATATTGTAATAGTTGTAATAGTAATTAGAGTAAACTCCACAATTTCCCCTTGGGGAATCAATAAAGAACATTTATCTATCTACATATTTATATCCATGTAATGTGTTATGATGTCTTCCAGGCCTTTTGGTGTTACTGAGCTCGCCAGTGCATTCAAAATTGTTGATTTTGACACTTTCTAAAATCTCTCTTAGGCTCTTATTTTTCTCAGCCTTATGATGGCCTAAAGATGTTCCTGAACAGATGCCAAATGCAAATTCAACACCTGTAATCGACTCCAGACTGTTAGATGTTAGACAGAAAGTCTACAGTAACCACTCTGTAGAAATGTGGTGAGCAGAAAAGCATCTCATTATGCACAACATGTCAAACCTTCAGGCATATGATCTACAACAGCAGAAGACCACATCAGGTATCACTTCTGACAGGCAAGAACCTGCAGTGGGCACAGACTCCAAAACTGGACAGCTGAAGACTTATAAAATGTAGCCTGGTGTGGTTTATCTTAATTTCTGCTGAGGTGCACCAGTGGTATGGTCAAACATTTGGAACCAACTGCATGAATCCATGGACACAATCTGCATTGTGTAAACAGTCCAGGCTGGTGGAGGTGGTGTAATGATGTGAGGAAGGTTTACTTGGCACACCTTGGGGCCTTTAATATCAATCATCAATTATATGCCACAGGGTATTAGAATATTGATGCTAACCATGTGCATGCTTCCATTGCCACAATTTACACATTTTCGTGTAATACCCATCCTGGTGCTCTCATTGCAGGGAGCTAACCCAACCACTGAAGAGTTAACTTTCTTCTTCTTCTTCTTCATCTTCTTCTTCTCTCTCTCTCTCTCTCTCTCTCTCTCTGTCTCTCTGTCTCTCTCTCTCTCTCTCTCTTTAATGAAATATATAGGCTGAAGAAGTTAATGTCTTTGTGAGTCTTTGTAAATTCAGACAAAGAAATAGAAAGAAAGAAATTATGAGGTGTGTAGGAGTTAAACTTCACTAAGTATAAAGTATTCTCCTGTGGGTCCACTTTTAAGAAAGTAACAGAAAGTAAAAGTCTGATTAAAAGCAGTGTGACAGAAACACACAAATTCTTACACACTACTTTCTCTGACTGTTTGCCATATTTGAAAGTGATGAGCCAAACCACAAAGCTACAGAGAGCAACTCGGGTCATAGACACACAATGGCTCCGTCTCATTACTGTTCTTAACACACTCTTGTTGACTTCCCTCCACCAATTCCCCTTAGGGAAATCCTTGTCATCATCATCATGGCTACTCCAGTACTTTATTAGCTCTAGCGAGTCCTTGAAGTCCTGAGGGAAAAAGGCAACATCTGTGTAGACATCTGAGTAGAACGTATCTGAAGTGCACTGTGATCTGATACATTTTCTTTGTCAAAATCATACAAATTAGTCGACAAATATGTTTAAACCATTATAAATTAAGGAATCATCAAATGTGACTTGTCACAATTCATTTGCCTCTTTTACTATCAAATGGCTGTGCATTTTCACTTAAAACAGTGCAACAATTAGGAGAATATATATACATGCAGTATATACACATATAATACCTCTCCTAAGTAATGCTATTGTTCCTCCAGAATTTGGCAGTGTTGTTTATGTTATTGTTGTTCTGAAGGTTATTATTTGTTGCTGTTGCCAGCATGGCTAAATGTGCCCTCACTGAAATGAAATCGCTCAGGAATCTTAAACCCCTGCATGAGTCATTACAGAGATATCAACTAAACTAGGCCCAGAAAAGCGTTTACTGTAACAGATATCAGCCTTCTCTGTTACAGTAATCCGGCTCCTCTCACACACACGCACACACATTCCCCCGGGCTATTGCTTGTGATTGTAGGATAGACAGAGTTTTATAGCAGCTGGTGTGTTTAATAGGTGAAGAGGGAGAGAGATTGAGGGAGAGGAGGAGTGGACTTGGCGTTCATCGTAATTGCAATGGGAAGTTTTGCTGAAATGACATGCTTGTAGCTAGCCATCTTCCAAGGATTAAAAAAAATACTTTCTGTAATGAAATGGGAATTAAATCTTACCTTTTGGAATGTTTCTTCTCAAAAGACTTCCCTCTGCTTGACGTTTGTATGCCTAATAACTTTCTGAATTAA
This sequence comes from Hemibagrus wyckioides, assembly GCF_019097595.1. Lineage (NCBI taxonomy): Eukaryota > Metazoa > Chordata > Actinopteri > Siluriformes > Bagridae > Hemibagrus > Hemibagrus wyckioides. Next base: position 7,818,882 of record NC_080728.1, read on the forward strand.
AGCGAGCAGCAGGTCATTGTAATCCAATTCCAAAGCCAATCACCTGGAGGCCCCTTCAGAGCCAGAGCAGGAAGATATAGGACTGTTCCCGATCTTCGGTACACGGGTCTAGATTGCAGCAGAGACATAATAATTATGCTTTTGCACAAAGGGTGATGTCTTAGTCTTATTGGAAATGGCAGCATAAAAATTTGCTTTCATATACTGAGAACATGGCATTCTCGACACGGCAAACAAGAGGTGATCTTATTGTCAGCCCAAGATGCCTTATGCAATATCACAGCTCAGAAGAGAAGGAGCGCTCTTTAATGAACTTCTGCCTTTGTTTCGTGCCTCCAGACGGAGAGGGAAATCGATTTAGCTCTGATTAAAACCAGCAGTTTAGACCTCAGACAGTCAAGCATAACCATAGAAGGAGAGAGGGAAATAAGCAGCACTCTCTGTATTGTTACACTTGATTCTTCATGCTTCAGTTGAATGATGGGACTAAAATTATAAGACTATTCATATAAATGTGGTTCTTGAAATCCAGAAGTGATCATGAGTTGTTTTTTTTGTTTTTTTTACTGAATATCTGTTATTGTTTCCATGCCTATTAGTCAACTTACTGGATGTTTATTTTTAGAGCCAATGACAGTGAATGTCTCCATCACATACAATTAATTACCACTGTATCAAGCCTTTTGTTTGCTTTGATTAATTTAGCCTGCAATGATAGATTATAGTGTAATCTCTGAGAATTTACAAAGTGCCAGCCTGCATCACTGGAAGCTCTAGCCCTCATTGTGTAAATTCCAAGCTCGTATGAGTCAGTAAATTCTTTAACTCTCTACCATGCGACGATCCATCGGATATTCTAAAAACCACCGCAGATGGTTCACAGTGCATCAGTTTCAGAAGCATTCAAACCACTGAAATGTGACACTTCTCATCTGGTTCCACTGGCTAGCATTTGCTTTACGCTCAAAGCTCTATCTGTCAAAACCATTGGTTGATCTTCCGTCCAGACTTATGAATCCAGTCAGCTACTGTCAAAGCATTACCCTGTTTTTAATAACAAGATAGCAAATAACAAGATCAGCAGTTCCTCAGTACAATAATGGGATACTGCTTTTCATCTTTGCCTAGTTCCTGTGTCTCTTCATTTGTATGTGCTTGGTTCCTGCTCTGACGATGATGTGTTTGATCAACAGTATGTAATTGTATCCATTCTATCGAAGTTGAATTTGGTTCCATTTTCTATTCATAAACTTGTATGAAAAGCTATGAATGCTAATTCCTAATGTTTTAACCCTAACCCTTAACTTATTCATGTTCTGCAAATGATTACCTTTGATGATAACTTCATTCCTACTAAAGAACTTTTCAACTTTAAAGAAGTATTACAAGATCATCTCCTCTTCCTGGAATACTTTATTACATGGTCATTACCCTACAGTATCTCTTTACCTTCAGAAAAATATCTGGTTACAAAGGATTGTCATTGGGATGACTGTCAAAAGAACATCTTTTGCAACTACTCAGAGGAGCTAGTTGTTCTTTGAAACACATTAAATGTGCATTAAATGGACCCAGTTCAACCCCTGAGAGTTCATTCACATAACTCAATGTATGAAAATGTTGTAAAGTACCTTTATTACTGACCGCTGTTGTATGCTTTATCTTTTATAGGCTACCCCGGTGTTTCCCAAAGTGTGAGGCTAGCCCCCCGGGATATGTGATAGAACTGCAGGGGAGGCACAGGGAAAGGAAATTGGAGCACAAAGGGCGTGAGAAATAAAGTTCTCTGTAGTAGGGGAAAAGCTGGATCACAAATTGTAAAAAAAAAAAAGGACCTAAAGATGGAACATTGTATAGAGGGAACAAAATCTAGAAATAATGGCTCAGAATAATGGTTGCTTTGTGACAGTCTGAATAAAGCCCATGCTGCTGGTCTACAGAGAAGAAGAATCATAACAAGCTAGCTTGAGAACTTGAGAAAAAATGGATATGTTTGTGATGTGCTTTAGAAGATAGACATACTTTACTTTTTTAAAGGGTGGCTAGAAATATTTTTGTACCTGAGCTGTTAAGGACCCACTATTAACTCAATGGGATTTGAACTCACAATGTTATCTATTAACCCACCTCTTTGACTTGACATGCAAAATTGGTTTATGGCTTCACTAACATTGACAGTATTGTAGTGGCATTTCAGTCAGACTAAATAAAATAAGATATGTCTGTGTGGGTGTATGTCTGTGTGTGGGAGAGTGAGTGAATGTGTATTTCTTGTCTTGCTGGCAGTTATACTCGTCAGGCTTGTAGAAGCACAGAAAAATGAGCAACAATTTACTCCATCCTACATAAATCTCCTATCAAAAGCAGCCTTAAGGCTTCTGCCTAGTGTGTGTGTGTCTGAGTGTGTGTGTGTGTGTGGCATCAGATGCGCAATAGGAGGTAATTGTGATGGTGCAGATGTAGCCATGAATCAAAGTCATATGCTGGATTGAGTCTGAATGTGTCAAGATGACAAATATGATCAAATATCATTCCCTTCTCTCTCTCTCTCTCTCTCTCTCTCTCTCTCTCTCTCCTGTTGAAAATTTTGCACTCATTCCCTGACTTTCTGATTATACACCCATTTGCCAGATCTGCCACTCCAACACAGTTTCACTCTTTTGAATGTTAAGTGGTACAGCTTTAATTACACCTTATCCAGACTGACAAATAGAAGTGCTTTGTTGTCTTCTTGGACAATACTGTATATTCCAAATCAGAGATGAAATCTGTAGATAGGAGCTTGTAAAAGCTGAGGCACTAGCATAAAAAGCGATACTAATTATACTAAAGTATAATAAAGTCAAACATGTAAGGTAAGATGTTTAAGTAGGTTTAATATTTGTTCACTGCTTATTGCTGAGATGATTTCTTTAGTCTGTGCTTAAAGACATCAAGGAGCTCAGCTGCTCAAAGGGAAAATTCATTCAACTACCTGGACACTACTACAAAGAAGAGTCTTGATAATAGACTTCCTTTATTTATTTGATTACTTTTTTTTTTCTTTAAAGAAAGCCTGCTATAAAGGTGTTTATGGTTTCTGGCCACAGTTAAGAGTTTAAAAAAAGTTCCAGTTTAGCCCTGTTTTACCAGTACACTGTCCTTCCATTCTGCACTTTTTCAATGGGTATGAATAAATAAATTGTTTTATGGCTACACTGTTGGTTTTCACTTTGAGACCTTTTTTCCTCCGGTCAGACTTTTAGTGTGTGTTTAAATTTTAGATGAACAGGCACTTGGGGCATTTCAGAGAGCAGAAATGGGTTTGATATCACCATTTATTTTGACAATATAAACATTTGTGTGACAAACTAACCATTAATCCTCATTTTTTTAGCCATAATAGGCTAGGTAAAAACAGAAATCCTTCTGAAAATTATTAATTCGCTGAGTGTTTACTTTCATATGTGTCATTAGATAGGAACAGCTTCTTCCCCAGAGCTGTAGACCTGGACCAGAGCATAGGTAATAAATAAATAAATAAATAAATAAATAAATAAATAAATGAATGTAACAAAAAATACTAATTGATAATATAAAATGCTAGATAAAAAAATGCTAAATGCTAGAAATATGCTAGAATTTAAGAGTACAAAATATAACAAAAAACTATAATGAAATAAAATATAACAAAAAAATACTTAATACTAGAAATTTAAAGGCACAAGAGATAATAAGGTAATGTGCAAAAACTAGAATTAAAGATACAAGAGATAAGGTAATGTGCAAAAAACGGGAATGTGCAAAAACTGTGTGTTTACTTTAGGCACCACTGGTGGGGTGTGACATGACAAAAAAATTAAATGCTAAAATTCAGGCAGAAATTTACATTTTTGGCTTCTGGTAAAAGCATTCAATCCGAATATAGAGATATGGAAAGCACTACAAATATATATATAGAGATAATGGAATTCCATTACAGGCTTTGTGTCCTGAGCATGGTGGGCCACGTTGAGGCATGCTTGCATCTCAAAAGACTTGACCATTGCCATTATGTTTATGGACCTAATAAAATATGCAGGGAGACCAGCAGGAAGCAAGCTGCAGTGATTAGATTGTTCCATGTAAGTTTTTCAAGATGAACATTCACATCATATTCAATGAAATCTGGATTTCCTCAAGAATTCCCATCAGATTTGCATAACATCTGTTTGTACTCACACAGGCAACTCTTTAATATCTCGATATCTCATTATACATTTAAACTATCCATAACAGCAACAATAATCCAGGTCTTTATATATATATATATATATATATATATATATATATATATATATATATATATATACCTAAAACAAACGTATTGTACGATCGCTTTATGTGCTACATGATATGTTCAAGTGTTATAACATGTTTATTACACTGTAATTGTGCTATTAAATAACACATTGTGTTGAACAACATAATTGGCCCTCTTTCTCCTCTGACATTTTCCCAGGCACCCAGCTAAGAAATGACTTTTATGATCTCCATGCTTTTGTGTCCTCTGGTCCCCAAGAAGACCTAATTGCCTCCCAGATGCACCATTTCATAATCCGCAACCGGCCTTTGCAGAGCTGGAGCTTTGATTTCTGACTTCATGTCTTGCTTAAAAACATGATCAGATGGCCACATTTTACCTAAATTAGTGCTGGGCTTTAAACGTAGACAAAAAATTCAGAAACTCGGAAAGAAAAAATAAAAGGCGCCAGGGAAAAGGAGGTGGAAAGATGCCAATTTAAATGATGGAGAATGCAGGGGCAAAAGGATCTGCCGGCGCTCGGCTTTTCATCTCCCAGTTTCAAAGCGCGGCCGGAGGAAAATAGTCGCTATAAATACGCTTTTGATTTTCTAACCAGCCATGACAACAAAGTTACGAGGGGAGAACATTAGGCTCCATCGATCGCTGCCTGCTCAATGGGATAAAACAGGCCCTGACCTTTTTTTTCTCTTTTTTTATTTTTTTTGTCGCTCCCTCATTGTTCGGTGTCTGAATTCAGGGACAAGGTTTAAGACTTTAACACAAATCAGAGCAGGCCGTTAAAGGAGCACATCAATTTTCAGCCTCTGTGGTGGTTGTTATCAAGCTGATGAGGTGCTGTAAAGGGTCATGAGATGCTGTGCTGCAAATATGTGGGACGCTGGATAGACAGGCCATTAAACTCCCCTGATTTACACACACACCCATTTACTCATTACTGGCCCCCAACACCAGTATACTGAATTATTATATGCAGCTGCAGTAACTGTCCTGTTATCATATACTTGTCATAGTGATACTATGTATATCCTTTAGAAATTATAACTTAGGTTGAAGTCTGATCTATATCCTTCACAATAATAACTGTTACAAAACAGAATGAAAAAAATAGATAAATGTTTATCTAGTCTGTATCCATTCAAACCATTGTGTGTCTTGTAATCTCAACAAAGTATTTGTTCGGTTCCATTGTGGTCTCACGATACCAAGTCTTTTGTTTTTTAGATTCTTGCAATATTCACTGTTTTCATCTTGTCTGCACTTGTATACTCTGTTTGCTGATCACCTGACCTCTGCTTGTTCTCAGATATTTGGGCTGTCTATTATAATAATAATAATAATAATAATAATAATAATAATAATAATAATAATTATTATTATTATTATTATTATTATTATTATTATTATTATTATTATTATTATTATTATTATTATTATATATTAATGCATGTAAAAAGTGAATAGTTCTCTATACTTGCCAGGGATTCCTGAAACAATACCATTTAGTAAATAAGAGCCAATTTTCACACACACACACACACACACACACACACACACACACACACACACACACACAGTTTAATCGCTATCTTGTTATCTTGTTATCTATCTAAATGTCCTTTCCATGTTGTTGAATGCCATAGACAAATGCCTATATGTATAATGGTGGTCTAGATTCATTTTGTAAAAGGTTTAAATTCCAGCTGTCAAGTTATTTGGAACGCACAAGCACTGTAGCAATTAGCAGCAAACCTGTAATGTTTGAATTAGCCAAAAAATTAGCCATAACTTACTGCATAAATCAGTGATTATTTCAGCATAACCTGATCAGTGGGTTCGAGAGACGACAATGAGGTTCATGTTTGTGAAAGCTATGAGTGATATTTATTTCAACAGATGTCTAGAGAGACTGATGTTGATGATGCTTTTAATCAAAGTAATTACTCATGTTTCTGTCATAATCTTGTAATCATCTGATCAAGTCTCAAATGGCTGAGGTTTCTTTCCTATTTAAATAGGTGGATGTATATATAAATGTAGAGGTGGGTGAGGTGTTTGTTTGATATAGCTTGTCATGTCAGGATAATATGGAGATAAGTCATTAAGGACTCTACATCTAGTTAAGCAAAAGGCAGGTTGAGTCCTTTTGCTTTTCTGCCCATCATGGTTGTAAATAATGGTTATTTGAGTTACTCTAGCTTTCCTTTCATCTTAAAGCAATATTCTGGCTATTCTCCTCTGACCTCTCTCATCAACAAATATTTTCTTTTATTCCAATAGTGTAGCTTGCTCATGGATTGTGCTGGAAAATGAATATTATTCTTTTAGAAGAAGCTACAAATAAGTGGTATGGGAACATTTTCTATGAGACTGATTTGAGAGTACTGATGTAAAATAAAGGACAGTCATAACATTTTACCTTGATGCTAAATAGTTCTTTCACTTGACCAAGAAAGCTGTTTGCACATGAAAAATGCCAAGGCAAGCACTTCATTTTGCTTCAAAGCAGGGCAATTTTTAACCTTGTGCATTCAAAACCTTAGTGTGAGTCAGTAAAAAAGAAGAGGGTAAAAACTGCAGAAACTGTAAGTCGCAATCAAATGTGATATTTTTTTGGGGGGGTTGCAAAGAACTAGTCAGGTGGGAAATGTTAGCTGTTGATTGAAACTATTGCATTTCTTTTCAAAATCCCATCACACACTGTCTACAACCACCTGGTTTTGTTCCTAAATATTGAGATGAAAGTTTAAAGGAAAAGGTGTGTGTGTGTGTGTGTGTGTGTGTGTGTGTGTGTGTCTATTCCGCTTGGTGAAGTGGATGATGTGTGAATGTGCTACTGGTCCCCTACTGCTCCATGATCACAGAGAGGTCAGTGGACAGCCTCGTCTCCTTCCTTACATGTGTCCAACCTTGCACTTCAGTTTTACCGCACTCTCTGGGGTGTGTGTGTGTGTATGTGTGTGTGTGTGAGGGTATGTTTGTATGTGTGTGATGAACGGTAAGGTAATTTTCAGGTCATTGAAGCTGTCACTGCTTGGTGGGTACAGCTTGTGATCTCTCTGAAGAATCTGTTCACTAGAGGACACAACCCCAGATAATTCATAAACCACAAACTCACTGTGTGTATGTGAGGAAAATGTCAGCCATGCAGACTCTCTCTCTCTCTCTCTCTCTCTCTCTCTCTCTCTCTCTCTGTCACTCTACTCGCCCTTCCCACACACCCCATACTCATTCACACTCTCACTGTAGGCATTGCCATCTTGTGCTAAGTGTTTTATACCCACAGTAGGGGAAAATGACGTGGAGTGTGGATTAGGCAACACAGAATCTCTCCCATGTGATGCTGTTCCATTTGTGGTGTTTTTACCCAGATCTGTTTCTAAGGAGAACCTAAAATAATTTATTCCTCTGTATATTGCATTTTTTTTCCCAATGAAGATTCACAAATTCAAGCCAACAAGAGCCGAGTTGTTGTTAGATTTAATTAGATTCTGTATTAATGAAGTTTTAATGAAAATGTTTGAATGCTAATCCCACCATTGTTTGGATTTCTGGGTGCAGGTGTGTGTTTGTATTTGTGTGTACTTATGTCCAAGCATGTGTGTAGATACAGTAGATGTTTCTGATCCAGTAATTTCTTGGACTTCACTTTGGGAAGAGAAAGCCCTGCTTCTCTCTCTCTCTCTCTCTCTCTCTCTCTCTGTCTTGTCAAAAGCTCTCAAGCTCCCTGATCTGAGTACAGTGTGTGGTGAATCTACAGCGAAAAAGAGAAAGGCAAAGTATGGATGCAAGCAACTGAAAAAGCAATCCAAATCATTCACCATTATTCTAATAATTTGCACATGTTTACTGACATATACAAGAAACTTTAGAAACTTTAGAAGATTTCATCAAAGTGCCATAGTTTAATCATTTTAACTGTTCATGTGAATTGTACATAGTAATAAGTATATATGTATAAGAAATGCTCTCAATTTATAACAGTTACAGGCATTCTCACACCCCCTTTATACAGTCAGACGTTTAACTCAAGAGAGAACAATGTCATGAACAATATTTTAAAAGGTACAATAATATTCACAGAGCTTTTTATTTCTGCACATTTGGGGTGGTGGAATTTAAAGCATTATATAATGTAAGCAATGGCTGAATGATTTTTCTTTTAATAGCAATGATGATGAAGATGATATGAGGTTGAATTCTCAGATCAGGAGGTGTTAATTAATTGTGTATGTCAGATCAACCCAGACTACAAATTACACCTCCTATCCTCCTGTGGAGCAGCACCTCAGCACCATAGACTCTGCTTTCTAGAACCTCAATCATAGGCACTGTACACTTTTAACAAGACTAACCTGTTCTCTCTCACACACATACACGCTCATACCCTATGTTTCTGTTACCAAGCCTGTTTTCACTGCGGTATTTATTCTGGTTTTGACCCGTATAATGCTCGTTGGTTCCTGTGCTGTAGCCTAGCTTACTTTATCCTGTTTGCCGATCACCTGACCTCGCCTGTTCTTGACCCTGATCATGTCTTGTGATTTTGTAATGGTTGACTTGGGCTTTCATTAAAACTGCTTACTTTCAATTGCATGTGTCTCAAGGTGCATCGCAAATCACATACTGATGCACTATTCTGCGGTATTTTGTAGTATAAATAGTGTAAGCTGTGTGTCCATACTGAAAATTCCAACAAGAAGAAGTGCACAAGTACGCGGGTGATGCACTTATTCACCTGGAAGTGTGGAATGTTGGACACTTCGTGCACTCAAAGGTTGAGGTTTGCTTACATGAAGAAGAAGATAGCCGACGACAATCTGGTGGACAAGACATTTTACAAAAGTCTTTTAAATTAACCCCTTTTAAATGATTTTATTGTTCAGCATTAAAAATTTCCTAAAGCTTGAGTCAACACATTACATTGACTTCATTTGCCATTGACTGGTAAAAAAGTTCTTTCATATGAGGTGATAATATCCTTTAAAAATCCATACACCATAATACATAGTGTTTGTGCTTATAGTATCTAGTATATCATTTGGGACACAGACCTTATTGGAAAATATCTGTGGTGTTGTCAAGTCGAAGTCCCTGGTGATCCAGCAGCAGAATGCTGCACTCATACTGTTGCAGCCTGAGTTCATTTCCTGGGCAAAGAACCAACCACGCCACTGAGAGGTTTAACTCTCCGTGCCAGTCCCAAGCCAGATAAAATGCGATGGTTGTGTCAGGAAGGACATCCGGTGTAAAACCTGTGCCAAATCAAATTCAGAGAGGATGATCTGCTGTGGAGACCCTGAACAGGGAGCAGCTGAAGGACAACAACGACAATCTGCACTATTTTCAGGTCAGAGCACACTGGGGCCTACAGATTGGACTACATTTCCCAGAATTCAGTGGAGCTATTAAATTCTGGATCACCCTCACCTGTTCTCAATCACACACACACACACACACACACACACACACACGAATAAGAATGAACACTTTGCTCAATTGTCCAAACTCTGAACTGATCAAGCCTTTTAATCTTGCATTGCTATTCTTTCTTTCTTTCTTTCTTTCTTTCTTTCTTTCTTTCTTTCTTTCTTTCTTTCTTTCTTTCTTTCTTTCTATCTATCTATCTATCTATCTATCTATGGATTCTGTTTTTTGCTATACTGTTCTGTTTGCTGATCACTTGACCCCTTGTATGTTTTATTATTATTATTATTATTATTATTATTATTATTATTATTATTATTGCCATTTGAACTTGCCTAACATTTTGGAACAGTCCCGATTGTTTATTAAACTGCCTCTACTGCATTTGCATCCATCTCAGCCTCTCCACTGTATACTGACAGGTATAAGATGAATTTATTTAGCATTACATTTTGAATATTATTTTAGCACTTACAGTTAAAGGAATCCTGAAAGTCAAGTATGTTGCAGCCCCCTCAGCACTTCTTCTTCCTCCTTTTTGTTTCCACACAGCACATTTTTATTTTATTGAAAGTATTATTAAATTCAAGTTAGCATTATTCATAAAACTACTTGCATTTTGTTACCATGCTTTGAGAAGCACTGCCTTACATTTAACAGATGATTAATGATTTAGAAACCCCTAAAGTAACACATCTGAGTTCATGAATCAAGCCTTTACTATTGTCAGAGTACAATACAAAAATTTTTGTATGACGGTTTACAATAAATATTTCAAAAACACAAAAGAAAATCGAATGAATAATACATTAGACATGATTCTAAGTGGGTACAGTGTATAGGGAAGCAGGTGCACTTATAAACCAGTGCAAATCGTCTGTCTCCTTCATGTGTGACCCTTCAGAATACGTCTGCTTTGAGATGCATAGACAGATAACATGTTATAGCAGTTTTGGGAAGCTAATTCTCTGTATGAAACATTAGGTCATAAGCTAATAGCTAGCTGATAGTTATATCAAATAAGCTTTGATGACAGAAGGATCCTGTGTGACTATAATATATCCTTAGGACCTGATGAACGCAATAGAGTTCTACAGGAACGAGTCCTAAAACCCGGGATCAAGTCATCATTTCCAGGTTCCATCATCCCAAAGTCAATGGGTTTTTAATTGGGTTTAAATGCCTAAAATAAGGTCAGTGTTTAAAACAAGCTCAATATATTTTCATGTTGTTTTTTCTCTAACACAAAATGCCATTAGTAATACTATACTTGTGTCTATCTGTCTGTCTGTGTCTCTCTGTCTGTCTCTCTCTCTTTGTCTGTCTGGCTGTATCTCTCTCTCTCTCTCTCTCTCTCTCTGTGTCTCTTGCCTTTTGAAGATAAGCACATGTTTAGAGCAGGCAGTTTGACCATTATAATATAAATAAGATGCTGCATTTATGACAGAATGTTAGCCCCAGTGTGTGTGTGTGTGTGTGTGTGTGTGTCAGGAGAGTAACTACAGTTTCTGTACACTCCTGCTTCAAGGGTCATGCTGAAATATACTGGTGTGTCTCTGTGTGTGAGAATTTAAGCATGTGTATCCGCTTTGTTCGTTATTTCCTGTGCTGAGGTCATTCCTCTGAGTCGGAGAGGCAAAGCTAATCTTCAGAGGAAGATACAAAGAAAGGAGTGGAGGATAGATCAAAACCTATCTGATATTTAGGGACTGGGGGGGGAAGGCACAGAGAGTGAAAGAGAAATGTATAAAGAGAAAAGAGAAAGAGTGCGACAACTGGGACATAGAGATGTAAGAGAGATGAGAGAAATGGAAAGATAGGATCTTTTACTTCAGTGACGTTTAGCGGTCATTCAGTTGGAGAGCTAAAATCCATCAAAAGCTTGACAACGGAATTATTAGAACTGAGCAATGATTACATCACAAGGTTTCATTAAAGGCAAAATAATTATGGCATGGACGAAATTATTACACACAGTTAAAACTGACATATTTGTGATTACTTTGTTTTCTAATTGTTTCATGTCCACAATGCTCTACTGCAAAAGTTGGAAAGTTCAGTGGAAAAAAATTTTTGCATTGCAAAGTCATCTGTCCTTAGATTTGACAATGGCCACTTCAGTCTATTTTTAGTTTTTCTTCCAGTGGAATTTGGGGAGAAACAGACACAAACACTGATATTTTACACACATCTTCTCAAGCTCTGTTAATGCTGTGTTCCTGATGTATCAGTGGCATAAGCTGAAAAATAAAATAAAAAATATATCTATTTTTCTCTATACACTGATAGATGTATCTACAGCTTAGGCTAAAATCAAAATAGCTCATACTGTTCAGTATAGCAATATCAGCAATTAACTACATTACCCATCAGCCCCTGCATGCTCACACCTGTCCTGTGTTTTCTCTAATCAGCAACCCTCTTTAAGCTTTCTATGGACAACACTGTCATGCTTCTACTGGTGTTGGTTGCTTTGCTGCCCATAGCCTTGCTCATATTTCACATTGCGTACCATATAAAATTTAATTCTGTACTTGCATCCACCACCTCTACAAATCCTCAAATCCAAAGGTCATGTGCACAAATCACAGCTCCCATGGCTTAAACCATTATTTACTGTATATCATGTGTCATGATGAAGCCAGAAACTGCATCCTAACTACAAAGCTTGTCTACAACACTCCAGCTCTGTCATGTTCACTCTCACCTGATTACTAATCACACACACCTAGACTCGATCACAATTCAGCACACTCATGAAGTGTATGCACTTTATTGTTTATAACCAGTCGATGCCAAACCTTGTTTTTGTGTTTGATTGCCTGTTGTTTCTGTGTATCTCAGGCTCTGCGTTTTGCCTAGCCATCTTATTGATCATCCTGTTCTTGACTGACGCTTTTGGATTAAATTGTGTCACCTGCATTTGCCTGTATCCTGACATCATGCTATAGAATTGATTCATATTTTTATTTACTTTTATTCCACTTCATTTAAATGGAAATATAGCTATTAATTGGTGTAATTACCAATGCAGTATGCTATAATGCAGTCCACTGGTGTTAGCTATTTTAACCAAGTTTTATCTTAACAGTGATACATTAACATTGCCACTAAGTTCAGGTTCACAAGGTATCCATTAAACAAACAAAAACCAAACCAACAAAAACAACATTTGTATGTATTGGTGGTATTCAGTAGGCTTGTCTGCAGGCGTATACTGATATAAGGTAAAATCTATATATTTATTTTGTCCTACAAACATTAAGTAGTTTTCAAGTTCCTCAAATCTAAAACCGTGAATGTCTGAAGCCTTAATAGAGCCATATTCTATTGAGTCTGTTGTATGTCTGTCTTTTAAAAGCTCAGTTTTGGTGAATTGAACAGTGGAGTATCATTTTCATGCAACAGTATACAATTCTGTGAGCTGTCTAGATCATTCTTATTGAAATAAATGTTAGCACTGTCACATACCAAATTGTCCACATGAATGTAGTAATAATTTAGGTTTTTAGAGCCAGAAACTTTCAGTGGATGTAAACATGTCTAAAAAGAAACCTAAAACTCAAAAGAAGCCTTTCGTTTGTCCTGACTGATTTTTGTGTACCAGTTTCCATATAACCATTTTTCTTAGTCCATATACAGTATTAATTTGTTTGTTCTGTAATTTTAACATTGTATGATGTAACATTGAAGCTTTTTGCAGTTTCCCCACATGACATTCATCTCCAAGAAAGTATATTAGAACAAACCTCAAAAAGTGTTTTATTGGCTAAGGTCAGTGAAAGCATATGGTATCTCCTCCTAAAGATCTCCAATCCTCCCATGAGCATTTTCCCAGGGCTTTATCCTCGTTCGTTACCTAGAACCAACCCTCAACCCCTCACCCCTGCAGCACTACCCATCTGTGACTCTTGTATACTAGGCACAGTATTTACAAAGACCCCGTGGCATCACCAGGTGTCAGCCAATATGTTCAGCTTCTTCACCCACCCAGACAGGGCAATACACAACACAGCATCAGTATTTAACATACTACAGATTTAGATAACAATTGGTAATCTCAATAAAGAGTGGTGTAGATTTGAAGGCATGGGGTAAATATGGTAGGATTTATGTGGAGGTGAATAAAGTACTAAAATGTAGAAAGAAATTGTTACAATAATATGTGTTTCTATTCATTGAAAGCAACAGGGACTATAACACATGGCCACTTTATTGGTAATGCCTGTACCCCTGTGCATGCACGCAATTATAGAAACAAGCAATCATGTGGCAGCAATAAAATTATACATCTACAGATCAAGATCTTCAGTTAACAGTATACAAACATAAGAATGAGAGATAAACATGATTTCTGTGAATTTCACCATGGCATGATTGTTGGTGCTATATGGGCTGGTTTGAGCTTTTAGAAATGTCTGATCTCCTGGGGTTTTTACACACCACAGTCTGTAGAATAACACAGAATGGGGTAAAAATACAAAAACAACAACAACAACAACAACAAAAAAACATCAAGTGAGCTTCAGTTCTGCAGGCAGTCATACTAGTTGAAATAAGAGTTCTCAGGAGAATGGCTAGACTCCTTTAAACTGACTGGGATTCTATGATAACACAAATAAACACGCTTTACAACTGTGTTAAGCAGAAAAGCATCTCAGAACACACTAAAATTGGACAGTTTCAGTGAACCAGTTTCTGCCATAGCTTGTCCCTGTTCCTGGGCTTCTGCTGTGTTTGACCCTCCACCACAGGAACATGCTAAAGGTGTTAGAATGAATACTGTAGTCCTGATTTATTTACATCCTAAACAAAGCATGTTGACTTACTTGTAAAAATTGTGTTCTGAGTGATTTTCAATATACAAATAAATATTTGTCACGTGCAAAGTTGTTGGTGCATGCTAGACAGATCTTGATATTCTAGTAGAGCTCAAAGGGACTTCTGGAAGAAAATAGCCTCATCCATCCTTCAGTGGAAAAGTTTACCTACAAAAAATGCAAAAAACCTTTCCAAAAAAAATCCATAAATAAAAATACCCTGATTTTCATGCTGAAAATCATTCCAACACACTCAGTAGTGACTCTATAGCATAAAGTTGTGAAAGAGTACTGACTCATAACCCAACTAACTGGTGTCACCTAGTTGAGGATGACTGCCCTTTTCAGTCTTGGTTCCTCTCAAGGTTTCTTCCTCATGTCATCTTAGGGACTTTTTCCTTGCCACTGTCACCTATGGCTTGCTCATTAGGGATTTAAATCTATATCCAGATTTTTGTACAGCATCTTTGTAAAGGTTTCCAATGTTAAAAGACATAAAATTAAATCAAATTTTTATTGAATTGAACTTTCACAGGAATGCTCTTGGAATGCTGTTGTCGTCTGAAGTATAAATATTTAATATGAACAAATATTTATAGATGAGCTCATTTTCTGAGGTACGGAAACAGAATATTGAGAAACCTGAATACAAAAAATGTCTTTTCTTATAATATCTGCCCTTCGGTAATAATAATTTACTGTCTCTATTAGACTTTCTAGACGTTTAAGCTTCTCCAGTTTGCTCAATATTGCAAGGTGTAAATATGTGTGTTTGCATGGTACTCTGAGATCCACAATATTTTTCTGCCTCATTCTTCAGATCCACTCTGAATCTGGGCAGAAAAAAAAAGTGCTGAAGTCACGGAAGATGGAAGTGTGAATGTATGTGAAACATCCCCTGTAAAACATCCTGAAACATACTGCACTAGCTATCATGCTGTTAATGTATCCATTATTGGATGTAGCCATATTGTTGCTATAGAGACATCTCATTTCCAAGTCCAAGGAAATGAACAGTTCCAGGAAGAGTTCTCATGGTGTAATTACAGCAATCCCAAAATGTCGAGAACACTCTGTAAGCATGAGGAACAGGTGTGAGTCATTTAGTCGCTGGTGCTAACAGTGCTCAACATGGTTATGCTTGTAACCTCAGTACAATTTGCATGACTCAAAGGTTTAGGGATATAGATTGGGTTATTATTTGTCATTTTTAAGGAAAAATGATACAGCGTGCTGTTATAGGAAAGTAGGGTATTGTCTCAGTAGGGTATTGTGACAGGGATATCATGTCAAAGTGGATTCATTTCTTGACCTGAAGTGTATCATTCCTCATATACCATGGCAATTTCCCAAGATTACATGTTTAATTTACTGATAAACAACACATTTAATGATGTGAAACATCTACTGAGCACATCGTCACTTATGCCATAGCGGCTATAAGCAGTTACTCCTATTCCAGTTTTTATATATATTTTGAAGTAGAGAAGGCAAAAAAAGAGCTTGTAATGCTATCTGAGAAACCTGAAAGCGTGAGCGTCCTCCATTCTGAGACTCTCTCTGACTGCCCTTTAGATAACACAGGCACCCGAGACTCCATGCATAACGCTAAACAAACATCAATTTTCAGAAATCTTCACCATAACAATGATGATGATGTGTTTTTCACCATACAAGTCCCTGCGAATGAGCTGTTACTATAGAAACTATTTAAATTACAGATGGAACTACTGTTGTTTTATTACTGCTGTTTAAGAAAAATAGCCCACGACTTCAGATATGAGACTTTGACAGCATTGTGTTATTCTTCCATTCATTTATTTTCAGTAACTGCATTAACCTGGGTATTTGAAAATATCCTGCAAAATACTATGGGAAACTGAAATTAAAAAACAATAAATGTTAAAATGAATGTAAAATGGAAATAAATGTCATAATGTTTGGATCAATTCACCATTTAAAATATTTAGAAAATTTTAATCTTTTATTAATTCATTCTTAAATACTGATTATCCTCCAAATAAAACGTCCTGCTCTTATTTATTTATTTTCTTTGTCTACATGTGCTTCCTTTGAATTTGTTGAAGAAAAAAAAAAGAAAAAGAAAAGAAAGAAAGAAGAAACACACACCCACACAGAAAGCCACAACACATCTCTTGTGCTTCCAGGTGACTTTTTCTTTCCTCCCTCAAATGTTCGATCTCATTTAGTTGCGTCAGGCCATGTGCTTTTCCTCCGTCTTTTCTGTTTCTCTCCCACGTCTATAAATGTAGCTGTGTGAGGGTGTTGATTAGGAAGGTAAAAATACAGCATGTAGGATTTTATGCTAATTAGCCTTTAAACCTCACTCACGTCACTGAGAGCCCGTAATTAGCATGTTCGGGGGGTGGGGGGTGGGGTGGGGGTGGAGAAATGTGCGAACGGGGAGATTGGCTGAGCCGTGCAGAATTAGCAATGTGAAAAGCGGGATGTGGCACGTTCACTCCTACCTACACCTGCTTGAGAGAGAGAGAGAGAGAGAGAGAGAGAGAGAGAGATGAAAACAAATCCAAATGGATGGGGGGGTGGCAAGGAAAAGAGATTGTTCGAGGGGAAAGGTGAAAGGAGATGGACAGGAAAAGAGAGAGAAAATGATGGGAAAGGGAAAGTGAAGGGAGAATAGTGAAAGGGAAAGAGACTAAATGAAAGGAAAGAGGAAGAAAGAGTGGGTGGAAAATTGGGAAGAGAGTGGGTAGCAACCAGTGAGAGAGAGAGAGAGATGAGGAGGAGTGAGCGACAGAAAAAGGAAAAAAAGGAGGGATGGAGCGAAACTGGAGGTGGTGAATAAAGAAAAAATAGGCCATAGTATAGAGAGAGAGAGAGAGAGAGAGAGAGAGAGACAGAAAAATAAATAAGAAACATGGAGAGAGTAGACAGACATAGAGAGCAAGAGGGTGTAAGCGGTGGTTTCTTTTTTTTTTCTATCAATGGGCTTGCTCTGCAGGGGGCTGTCTGCTCAGTTTGCTCTTTCGCTCCACTGTTCCAGCCGTCTCTCGCTGTCTCCTTCATGTTTTATCAGGAAGAAAAACTGTCTAAATGAGGTGTTTCCTGCACCAAGCATTTGGCTGTACCATTTTGTTCGTGGTGTATTTTTCCCAGGCTACAACGCACAAACACCTTTATCAAACGGGCAAAAAAACTATATACATCATGCACTCATCATCCACTTTATTAGGAACACCCAGTCTAATGATCAGCCACTTCAGAATGGGGCAAAATTGAATTGTTGTGACTAACTGTTTGCTGTTTTTCGGGGATTTTCACACACAGCCGTCTCTAAAGGTGAATTTTAAATGGTGTGAAAACAAAAAAAAAACATCCTGTGAGTGGATATTCTGTAGTCTGAAATATCTTGTTGATGAGCGAGATCAGAGGAGAATGACCACACTGAATAAGCCGATAGCCTACAGTAGTTCAGATTAGCATTCCTTACAGCCGTGGTAAGCAGAAAAGCATCTCTGTGAAAAACCTGAGCAAACACTTCAAACAGTGGAGTGAAAATTATATATGTTTATTCTTATCCTGAACGGTCACCAATGCCTCAAATGCCTCTTTGAAAAGTCAACTTAAGTCAAATGAGTCAGTTCATCCAATTAGAAGTAAAAGTAAATTAGAAGTAGAATTAGAAATGCAATTAGGGCTGGATTCAACTTAGAATTTGAATGATAGTCTTGTGTAAAAAATGATCCTTCCATGCCAGATAAAACCGCATTAGTTACATTTTATAGCTTCTTTGAACAGAATTGTCCCCAGGTCCCAGCGTGGGAGTAACGTCTCTTCATCCAGCACGATTATTGTTATCCCTCGTCCGTCTATCCCGGTCTTGTCCATCTCCTCCTCCCCCTGGCTTCCTCCATCATTATGTAGCCATGGATCTCAGAGAGAATTGTAGTCGTGCCACAAGTGCCTCTAAGGGCATCATGATGACTACAGAGACTTGCCGAGGCTCCTCAGTAATTTTGTCCTTCTTTCTTCCTTGCTTTTGTCTCTCTGCAGCCTTCTGTAAATCCCCCGTGGTCCCGGACGCACTATATTTCACCGCTCAGGATCAGTGCTCCCTCTAGGCCTCAGTGACGGGTGCAAATTAAAGAAGGAGTGACTTTGGCACTGACAGAGCCTACAGAGGGAGGGAGAGTAGCGAGAGAGTGATGCATTGAGGAAGGTTAGTCAGAATAAATCGGTTTATTTGCAGTTGTCACAGTGGTGTCCTCAAAGACTTGTCCTCCATCGTTCAGTCTCTGCAGATATCCAACACCTGTCCCATGTTTAGTCCATCATTAGTGCCTGATAAATAGAATTCATTGTTAAGCCTTATTTCAAAACATCCTGAGCCTTCAAACTGTCTTATTTTGGGAAGCTCTAGTGTTTGGTTTAATTGTTGTATGTTGTTTGGTTATAGTTGTATATGGGGAGGTCTTTAGATTTAATAAAACAAAAACTAACCCTTATCCCTTACACTTTTTGAGTATACAACAGGTACAAGCTCACCAAAACAATACAGGTGAAGACTGGGGGAAAAAACATGAATCATTAGCATGAAGTGCATTCTGAGATGCTTTCCCGCTCACCACCATTATAAAGAATAGTTATTTGATGTATTGTAGACTGATTGTCAGCTCAAACCAGTCTGGCCCTTCATTTCAGACTTCTCTCATTAGCATAGCATTTTCACATGAACAACTGCTGCATACTGGATTTTTTATTTATTATTATTATACCTGTTTTGCATCTGTTCTCAGTGCCTTTGACTGTAACATGGTTGTTGATGACAGATGGGCTGGTTTGAGTTTATCTGAAACTGCTGATCTCCTGGGATTTTCACTCTAAAGTTTATACAGAATGGTATGAGCTGCCTGTGGAAACACATTGTTGATGGGAGAGGTCAGGGGAGAATGAACAGACTAGTTTAAGCTGACAGGAAGTCAGACTACAGTCTTCGAATAATCACTCTTTAGAAACATGGTGAGCAGAAAAGCATCGCAGGGTGCACAACATGCTGAACCTTGAGACAGATGGGCTACAACATCTGAAGATCAATCCTGACAGCCAAAAACAGGGAATGTGAAGCTTCACTGTGCACAGGTTCACAGACACTGGGCAGCTGAAGATTGGAAAAAGACCAGGTGGCATTTTTCCAATCTTGAGTGAGCCTGTGCCCAATGTAGCCTCATATTCCTGTTCTTGGCTGACAGGAATGGAACTCAATATGCTTCAGCTCTTGTAGCCGATCTGCCTCAGGGTTCAGTGTGTTGTGTGTTCTGAGATGCTTGTTTGCTATATATAAAACATAATATTTTCCCTTTCTTGCATTTAATAGATAGATAGATAGATAGATAGATAGATAGATAGATAGATAGATAGATAGATAGATAGATAGATAGATAGATAGATAGATAGATAGATAGATGGGGTAAATATACTTTTAGCTAAAACAATCATGCTATACAAGCTTAAAGAGCAAGGGAGCAGATATTTCCTCGTTGTCATACAGGTTTTAGCAATTTTATATAGCCATAGCTCCCACTGTCTGCTGTCAGCATTGTCATATCTCCTGCTAATAATCCTGTTCATGCTAAGCCATTATTTAGGATATGAGGGAGTTAGACAAGGACAGTGGGTATTAGGAATATCAGCATGGTCTCAAAAACACAAATTCCTGCAAACCATGTTTAAAGTTATGTCAATATGCACTTACTTTTCAGTGTTTATCCTGATTATTTATATATGTAACTCTTCTCCGTGATAATGATCACAAGTTCTTCTGGAAGCATCTGTGCTTCTAGCCCTACAGCAATAGATTTATTTATTTTTTTCAGTATCAACAAGGAGCAATTTCTGATTCTCTCCTAACAGATTTAGCTCAGTGGATTCCTGCTGTTTTTGCAGTGGTGGAAAAGCCCCAGAGTTTTTAGTGCAAACAAGTATTTATTTTTTTTTCCCTGCAGAAATCCTTCAACCTAATTTTTTATTTATTTATTTATTTTCTTAGCGTTTGTCCCGCATACTTCAGGGTCCGCTGTTTGTAGCGGATCAATCGACCCACGTGATTTGGCACAGGTTTTACTCTGGATAGAAATCCTTCAACCTAATAATTGTAAAAAATCTGTAATGCTCTATTACACTTCTTTTACACTTGGCAAATGAATAGCATTCGATGTTGTAAAAAAGTGTTCACTGTATTTTGTGGGAGGCGACTTATTTAACAGAGCTAGTGGGGAGGACTGGCAGTAATCAGGCATAGATTCATCCTTCACTGGACTCCACACTTATGTCACTAGGACTGGCAAGCAGAGAGGTCACGTGTCATTGTTTCCCAGCTTCAGTCGTCTCTGTATACTGCCACTTCCGTCTTTGTTGCCCAATTGTGTTCAACTGTTCTGTGTTGATTTTTAATTAGCTTGTCTGCAGTATCTCATTATGCACTTAGATTCCCAGTTAGTTAAGTTTGAGTCCTGTTTCCTGATATCTGTGTTTTAGGTATTTGGTGTTTCTGTGGTTTTTATCCTGGTTCTCATTTCTTGATACTTTCTTTTTTAGATTGCCCTGTCTAATCCTGCCTTCATTCTGACCTTCTGCTTACAATTCTTCCCCCATGAATGCACTACTGTGTTTACACACGTGTCCTGTCTCACGTTACACCACACTTTATTCAGTGGGACTGAGAGAGGAGATACCATGCAACTTTCTTCCTTTAACTCTTTTTACCAACGGCCAAAAAAAATGGAATTTGGACCTGTTATGGGGTGCCCATGCCCTACTAGGGGCAATATATTAAAAAAAAATAAAATAAAAAATAAAAAGATCTTCAAAGCATCTATAATTTAAAGGTCTTATTTTCTACCTCTAAATAATAAAAAAAAAAACTGACTAATTTTACATCAGACTTGCAGCAATAAAAATTTATTTATTTATAAGTCTATTTCCATGTGCCAGCATAATGGAAAACCAGTGTACCGGTAATAGGGTTAATGGTATGACTTTTTTTAAATTAGCTATTGTTCCTGTAGCTAGGACCCCATGCTCTCATTGTCATGCCCTGGGTTTGATTCCTGGGCAAGGAACCAACCCAGCCACTGGTCAGGTTAATTCTCAGTGGCAGTCCCAACCATGAATAAAATAGAAGGGTTTGCATCAGGAAGGGCATCCAGCATAAAACCAGTGCCAAATTAAATACATGGCTGATATGATCCTCTGTGGTGGTGCTCCTAAGCAGAGCAGCTGAAAGAAACACAACAACTTTTTATTGCATGTATGCATTAAATGCATAGTTTATTAGCTGTGCTTCCATATCAAAGTAAATTTTTTATATTTTTGCTTCTGTGTGTTTGCTTGCTTTTGATTGGTGCCGCACCCCCACCATCACAGTTCTGTAACAGGTGTTTGTTGCTGATGCTGCTGTTGTTATTGGTCATTACTTCGGGAAAGCGCTGCTGCCTCTCTCTCAAACACACACGGCATCATTTGATTTAATTACGGCCGAGAACAGAAATGCCTGCCGTAATTAGTTGGTTTTGGGAAATGCGCTAATCCATGCAGGTGCTGTCTGCCTCACACCCACACACAGACATAGACGCACACATACGCAATCTCACAAGCAGGAAGCGAGACCAGCGAGCATGCTTACCCTCACACACAGTCACACAAAGCTCCCTTCCTATTTAGCCTGCAGTATTTCTCAGAGATGAGCAGTGTGGGGGCAGTTTGATGAATGGTAACATAAGGTCAGTGGCCTTATTGATTATTTTTCTCAATTAACTGGCAGGCCTTTAACCCCTTATTTTTTTGTTGGGACAAATCATTATGATGAGTAATACAATACAGAAATTCATCTTCTTTTTAGTAAGCTTTGCTTAGTGTTTTTGAGCATAAATCCCATTTATTTTACAGGGATGATGTTTAGAGCATTAAAGTTTTTAGGTTAATAATCTGATTTTAGTGTTCAAAAACCTTGAAAAGAGCTTATGGGGTTCCCATTTTCTTTAGTGCCAATTATGTTGCTTATTCCTGAGATAAAAAAAAAAAAAAAACTAGATATATTGGTTATTTCGCTGTTGGTATTGCTGTAAAATCTAAATAAAAAAGAACATGAGTGTTGATTCTTTACTTTTTGCAGCATTAAAATACTAGCATTTAATGTAAACTATCAAATATATAGTCTTCATCTGATTATTTATCAATATAACAATATTTCTCGAGCATTAAGAAGGAACACAGTGGTCGATTCTCACAGCATTAGGGTCTTGGGTTTGAGTATTGTGTATTAGAATAGTGTATTGTTCAAGTTGTGTTCATCATGTGGCTTTCCTCAGGATAATCTGATATTATCCCACAATTCCAGAAATGTGTCCTGTATTGGACTAAAATAAGATTCAAATGGAAGTTTGTTTCAGATCCAGTGTAACTTAAAAAAAAAAAAACCCAGACATATATTGTTTAAATATTAATGGAAAAGCCTCCAAAGCCTTTCATATACTCAGGGATCTGGTATGAGCTTAAACAAGACGTGGTGGGAATGTGAGTAACATCACTCTTTAGGTCTAAAATCCAAAATCAGTTGTTTTAATACTGTTTCCATATGTAAGCTTTCACTTACCTAAAGGGTCAAATGACTTGAGTATCATTACTGTACTTATCTGTCCAAATCTACTGTTGCATATATTATAGCAGAGTGTGGGATATGCTGTGGGTGATTTACAAAGAATAATTGTGTGAATAATGCTACATGCACAGTAGGGGGAAGTGAGAGCATGTAGATTGTTATTTGTTCAGTAGCCACTGAGAAGTCAGATACAAAATAAAGGAGTGTACTGTAGTTTAGGTTCTATGGTACAAGATCCATATATTAGGCAGCAAGTGAACAGTCAGTTCTTGAGGTTGATTTGCTTGAAGCAGGAAAAGTGAGCAAGTGACTGGGTCAGAGTATCTCCAAAACGAGGTCTTGTGCCGTCTTCCCTGTATGCAGTGGTTAGTATCAATCAAAAGTAGGACAACTGGTGAATCAGTGACAGGGTCACGGGTCCCCAAGTCTATTTGATGTACTTAGGGAGCAAAGGCTAGCACATCTTTTCCAATCCCACAGACTGTAGCATAAATTGCTGTAACAGTTAATGTTGGCTATGTGCTTCACAGCGTATCACAACTTGCTGCATATGGAGCTGTATAGCTGCAGACCAGCTGCAAGCACCTGGAATAGGGATGTGAGGATAAGAAATGGACCATAGAGCAAGGGCAGAAAGTGGCCTGGTCTCATGAATTATGTTTTCTTTTACATCATGAACACTGCCGGGTAAGTGTGGGTCTATTATCTGTGGGACTATGGAAGAAGCCAGGTGCAATGAGATGCTCTGGGCAGTGTTCTTCTGGGAATCTTGGGTCCAGGCATTCAAGTGGATTTTTCTTTTATCACATATTCCCAAATTACAAAGGCCTTTTTCAGCAGTAAAATGCACACTTCCACATTAAAAAATGTTCAGGAATGGTTTGAGAAACAGGACAAAAAGTTCAAGGTGTTGACTTGACCTCAGAATTACCCAGATCTCAATCCAATAGATCATCTGTAGCATGTGCTGGACAACACGTCTGGTCCATGGAGGCCCCACCCCACAACTTGCACGACTTAAAAGATCTTCTGCTAAAGTCTTGGAGCCACAAGTCTTGTGGAACCCATGCCTCAACACGACAGAGCAGTTTTGGTGGCAGAGAGGGAGCTACATAATATTAAGCAGTTGTATACACACCACTTGCCTCAGATTTCTGAACTTTATTGTTATTGTTACTGAGACTCAAAATCACTTGTGTTATTAAAGCTGGGTTAATGAAGCAGTTTCCTCTAGTGTTTCTGAAGTGTTATTTAGAGTGAGGCAGATTTGAGCTGTTTTATATACCATAAACCAGGGCCCATATGCATATGTATTAAAAATTCAGTAAGAATACATTAATCATAAACTCCTCAAGAGCACTTCAATGAGCACATTACATTACCCATGCAGAGCTACGTAAAAATACATATTCATATTCCATACATAATCCATTATTCAGTGAGTGCATCACAACAAGCATGACAAATACACAGCATGCTGGGTGTGATGTGAGTGTGTTACTGTTCAGTAAAGAACACTGGAGCTGTTGTATTTTAATGAGCATTTAACATCTTTATCCTGCTTCTCCAAAACAGCAATATTCCTTGAAAAATGATCTAGTGCAGGAGTGTCAAATCCAGGTTCAATAAGGCCATGCTCTAAACAGATTAGGTTTTTACCTCTTGGAACACACACGCCAAATGCAGCCCATGGTAATTTGCTTATGTGGATGTTAGCTGAAACTAACGCCAGATATGATAAATCCATATACAAAATCCAGAAACTTGAAACAAATACAGCTTTTCACCATCCCATACAAAGTCATGCAGCAGAAAATGCACTGCCTCCACAGGCTAGGATAAAGTGTACATAGAGGGCGAGCTTTCTGAACTGACAGCCAACATGCTGATTGGGAGCTGTTCAAGTGTGGAGGTTGTTTTTAAAAGTAATTTGAATAATGCTAACTGTTCGCTATATCTGTATGTAGATGATCTAAGTGTTAATGCCACTCACATGCATGCTTATGCCTGACACAGCATACATGAGTCGCTAAGTAAAGGTAGCCAGCGTAAACTTCAGGTCTTTTCATATTGTAAACACATAGCATGAGAGAATATACTGTACTGACACTGTATTAGGATTTGGCTGGTGTTGCATCATAACATGGTTTCCTCACCTTTGTGTTTGAGCTTGTCATTATGAAGAGTAATCAGCCTGTCAAATGAGAGCGAGAGAGTTATGAGCCAGGTCATGACATGCAACTAGAAATGTGAACTTCCCTGACTGTGGTACTGAAGATAAAAGCAGGCCTGACAAGCAAAAGTATCATGTCATATATATAATGTTTTGAGACATGTGTGTGTCTGTGTGTGTGTGTGTTATCAGTAAATGAAAGGTTGCACTATCCAAAAAGCAATGTGTATAGCAGTGTGTCCTTGTGTGTATGCATGATCAATACAAAAAGCCGCAAGAGCCAAAAAGGATTTTTGTGTGTATGTGTGTGTGTGTGTATCATGTGTATTCCTAAGAGAGTAAGATAGAGTGTATGAGCGGATGGCTTCCTGCCGCTCTATTGATTTTGCTGGGTCTGGGCTCCTGTGCAGGTCCTTTCAGTGCGACTGCATTAACAAAGCACTGTGACCTCAGCAGGAGCGCTGTGACCCCAACACGCTCCCTCCTCCGGAGAGTCTCAAAGGACCCCCACAGCACACGTGACATTTCATTCAGCCAGTATTACAGAGGGCAGTCCCCTTTCTCTCTCTTACACTCTCTCGCACACATGCACAGCCCCAAAGAGCCCAGCTTCATGTTATTTTAAGACCTGTTCACCTACAGCTCTGAAGAAGAGACCTTCACCTGCACAGTGAATAACGATAATGGCCAGGACATGAGACATAAGAAAGGGACTATTTGTAGTGCAAATGTTAAAACATAACACAAATGCATACCCTCTATCTATCTATCTATCTATCTATCTATCTATCTATCTATCTATCTATCTATCTATCTATCTATCTATCTATCATATAGATAGATAGATAGATAGATAGATAGATAGATAGATAGATAGATAGATAGATAGATAGATAGATAGATAGATAGATAATATTTTTGGTTGGTTTTGGGCATAGCGTATATAATAGGGCATAGTGTATGTAATATGTAGTGTATATAATACAGTATGTATCAGTATTAAGGATAAAAAATGATGTAATTTGGCCTTCATCTAGCAGAAATTGGATTCTGCAAATATAATATTTGTGTTTTGGACATATTCATTTGGAGCACATGCTTGGCTCGGTACATAACATTGCAGGTGCAACATTTATTAGTTCATACGCTTGCACACAACCTTTAGTAAATCAGGGCCTTAGGCATCAATTGTTCCTTTATCTGTGACATTGACCAGGATAAAGTGTTTTTATATTCACGAAGATCCTTTAAACAACCTACCAGCTAATTTCCTCGCAACACTGAACAAAAAGGGGTTTGAAGGGAAAAGCTGGTTACACCAAATTTTACTCTTTATTTTTCCCTGATTACTAGGCTTTATAGTTATTTCTAATTGTTTCCGTAAACTGTGCTGTTTTATTTCATTTTTCAAATTCTTTTAAAAATCTTTTAAATACTTCATTTATTGTGTTTAAACTATAAACACCATGACTCAAATATCATCCCACTAGTGCGTAAGTATCAGCACGTGTATACAAGTGTGAGTATCAGTGTGGGTGACTGTGTGTGGGTCTATGTTTGCGTGCACAGTTAATTTGTTGCACTGCAACTGACGTACATTTTTCTATAAGCGTCCTCACCGAGGCGTTGTTGCCATGGCAATACTGATGCATGGCCCAGTTGGTCACCCTGTGTGTTTGCGAATCATACGTTCAATTCTGACTGGATATGAACCATGTGCCATGTAGTTAGAATCATATATATATATGTGTGTGTGTGTGTGTGTGTGTCTGGACAAAAACATTTATCATTGGCATAGTACAAGAGCACAAAATATTCCTCTTAATCACAAAGTAATGCTCTTTTTTTTGTCAAATGACATTTCCTTAGCCAACAAAGACTGTCAAACAGGTTTCCACTGTAGCATTGGGGTTGCTTAGTGACTTTGGTTTCCAAGGCTACAGTATGAACAAAGATTTAATTCCAGTTTCCATAACCATCCCAACAGTCATCAAAATGAAACGGCTATCAGTAAGATCAGTTTAAAACCCTATGATCAATTTAAAAACCTTCCTCCTGATAGAAATTCCAGGGGACAGGAGAGAATTATTGTTCCTGATGTTGTAGGGTTTCCTTATTTTTGACGTCCTGGATGGCAAAAATTAAGTATTTACTTTACTTGATTAAGTTTACTGTTGGTTATGGAATGAGATAAGGTCTGTTTTTCTGTGGCTTTCCCTATGTGGCTTTTATAGAACCTTGTAATACAGATGTCAACCAGTGTGGTCAGATTTTAATGTTGAAAACAAATGTGTGCTCATGCTTTGTCTTTGTTGGTAGTGAGAAAGACAAGAAGGTACCTGTTATTGTGGCCTATTCTGTATTTATCTAGCAGGTGGTTTGGTAATTGGTTAATTATCAATTCATACAGTTTGCCACTGACATAAGGTTCATAATTGGTTACAGCTACCCTCATGGAACTTTTTGTACTTTATTAAGGAAATGATAAAACTCTCCTACTATACAACCCTCAAAATGAGGGTATTAAGAACAGAAATTTAGTTATGTTATAATCAAATGATGTACTTTATATGGCCAAAGGTTTGTGGACACCTGACCATCTCACCCAATATTACATCAAACTGTTGCAACAAAATTGGAATCTCACAATTGTATAAACTGCTTCTGTAATGTTGTACCATCATAATTTCCCTTCACTGGAACTAAGAGGCCCACACCTGATCCAGCATGACAATGCCCCTGTGCACAAACCACACTCTATGAACACATGGTGTGTTAAGGTTGTAGCAGCAGAACTCAAATGTTACAATAACTGCATCTGAATGCATCTGGAATGGGATGATGATGGGTGTGTGGGTGTGATGCTCAGGTGTCCACAAATGTTTGGTCACATAGTGTATGTGTAGCTGTTCTGACTACAGTATGCCCAAAGTTTAATATGGTTTTATTCTTGGCATCAGCCTTTCAGAGCAGAGACTCATATTCCAGACTGTCCTACTAGACATTTCTTTTTTTTTTTTTACTATTATTTATTCTCCTGAGTTTGGGTTTGTATTTAGTTTGTATTTGTTACTTTTCCAACTGCACCATTTTTTTGCTACCATTGTTAGTTTGAGTTTTGGTGTTCAGCTGTCTGCTTGTCCTTGGATGGTTTCACATGTGTCTCTTTCTGTTTAACATTTTCATGCTATAATGAGTGTTTTCAGTACCACTTGATACCTTGTGGTTTTCCCTTAATAAAGTCCATGCATAGCACATACACCTGTGTCCTGCATCCAAATAACACAACATATTAAACACTAATCATACAGTATTAATGGGGGAAAAAATTCATAAGTATTACGTGGGTATCTGTGTGTGTGTGTGTGGGTGAGAGAGAGAGAGAGAATAGTAGACACCGGCATTACACAAATGCCAGTAGCACATGACTATCCACTCATCACTCACAGTCATGTCCTGAGACAAAACACACATAAACACACACACACAAACCATATAAAAGTGAAGCAACACACCAACCATGACACAGCACTTGCCATAATAAACTGCTGTTGCTTTTTCGGCCCTCAGGTGTCTACAGAAACCGCTCAGCCTTCCAAAGATTAATGTTTCCTTAAAAAAAATAATCATAAAAATGCCCTCAAATTGCAATCACCTACAAATCATAGAGATAGCTTGGCGATATATTCCCACTGGGCCTTTTATTTATGTTTTCTTGATTAATGCACACCCCCAAAGTGAAATAAACTAGCAATAACAAAAGTTATTAATAAAAAAGCACAAACAGTCTGAGTGATTAGTGGATGTTATGGGTGGTATGTGTTGGTTGTATATTGAAAAGAAAGGTGGGTTTAGAGCCAGACAGTGAGCTGTGAACAAGAAGAGATTGACCGTCCTCTAGACAGAATGGACATGAGAGTGTAGGAGTGGGATGTCTGCCACATCAGCTGCCAAAAACAATGCAAATGAAGGACATGTGGGAGAGAGAGAGCGAGTTGAAGAACAAATAGAGTGGTACGGATGCATGAGGACATTCAGGTAATAAAGGAAGTTGTTTTGAATTATTATTAACCCATTTTGTTTCATTTATTAATATATTAGTATATTTTTATGCATTCTCTCTCTCTGTCTGTTTCTCTCTCTCTCTCTCTCTCCGATCCAAAAGTGAACTTTCATTCCTTCATTCTTTCATTCAGCTTTAGTTTTATCCTGAAGAGGATATTGGTGGAACTAGAGAACCTACATTTGAACATTCAACGTCTAATAAGACCACGCCCAGTTTAGAGTGGTTCTATTTCAATAATTAATCTTACAGTGAAAAGAGCAAATAAGTCACAATTTCCTATGAATAATCACTCAAATGATGTATATGAAATGTATAATTAAACCAGAAACATTAAGCTGTAGAGGAAATTAGCTAATTGAGCACACTCTGTTTAATCAGTTGTTTTCTAGGTTTTACTCCATATATTATAATGATGTGTTCATTATGGGTTTTGAATTTTTTGGTTTTGGTTTGTTTTGCTGTGTTTTTAGGCACTATGTTGAACTCAGCTATTTTATTCTGATTGGCCCCAGCCAACATTGCACAGGGTTTTGTGTTTTTGTGAGTACACTTTTTGAACCCTTCATATAGAAATTGGATAACTTTTAATCTTGAGGACATTGAGGGCATACTACGAAGGGCAAAACAGCAAGGGTTCAATATGGGACAGGGCAATGAAGGCAGAAAAGCTGGTCAAATTTTTACCTCTCCTGGTAGATGCTGAAATAAATAATGACACAACCAAAGATTTGTATTTGTATTTGTTTGTTTAGTTGTTTGTTTTTGCATTTGTTTGACACATTTCTTGGTATAATAACTGTCTATAAAGTTGAACAATACATGATTGTGGCATTACTTTGTGCAACTTTAAGTAATACTCTGAACACAAAGTATCATATGAAAATGTGACCAGAAAATAGACGCATTTCAAGAAGTAACCAAATAGCTACAATGGCATTTAC
The DNA here is from genome assembly GCF_019097595.1 of Hemibagrus wyckioides. Lineage (NCBI taxonomy): Eukaryota > Metazoa > Chordata > Actinopteri > Siluriformes > Bagridae > Hemibagrus > Hemibagrus wyckioides. Next base: position 7,849,229 of record NC_080728.1, read on the forward strand.
TAGCAACTGAACGTTATGCTAAAAGGCTAAAATAAACATATGTTATATTGCTTATGTGCTACCTCTCAGTTAAATGCCTTCTGGAAGCTTATCAAATCAAAATAATGTAGAAACCATACATATAAGTATCATGTTTTCCTGAATGATTGAAGCTTATATTGTAGATTCTTGCTAATCACACATTAATGCGTGTGTGTTTTAAATGATCACACTCTTCTCCATTTTGATTTGAGTTGTCACATTTCCAAGTAAATTCCTTTTATTCCTAAGAGAGCTTGTGTTTACAGGTAAATATTTCTTAGCAGGTTTAATTACTTTCGGTACTTTGAATCTGAGCTTGTTTATTCAGTTACTGATTAGTCAGGCCTGGATTTCAAAATAAATAAATGAATAAAGTTCACTGCCTTAGTCAGAAGAGAAGGTATGAACTCAGCTTTTCAAATCTACCATCAGATATTAGAGATACACCTCTATTTTCTCTTTATCCATTTTTTTGTCTCTATCCCTCTATTCCAGAAATAAAGAAGTAATAATGCTCCCTTTGAGATTGACATCTTGGAGGATGTGGGCTGTCAGGTTACATTAGGAGCCTGCTGAGGTTGCACACACATACACACACATACACACACACACACACACACACACAGAGTCAGAGACAAATATTCTTACACACTCAGACCCACCAGTACATGCAGTGACTGCATGCTGATGTCAGACAGTTTCAGAATATGAACACACACACACACACACACACATAGTCATATGGATACACAGTTTTTTTCAGGCCCAAAGTAAAAAAATCACTGTGAAGCTTACTAGATATCGCCATTCCACATTTATTCAACTTATTTGGGTGGTGAATCAGCTTGAGTGCAGCAGTCACTATGTCATGGTAGTGTATTTGGTGTTGGCATGAGTAGAGGGATGTGGTAGCTTAGTGGTTAAGATTTTGGACTACTGACTGGAAGCGTGTGAGTTTCAATCCCAGGTCCACCAAGCTGCCACTGCTGGGCCCCTGGGTAAGGCCCTTAACCCTTAATTGCTCACTCTGGATAAGGGTGCCAAATACAAGAAATGTAAATGTATATAAATGAATATTCAGTAATGTCATTGGGGTTTTTAAATGTACTTAACATCCAGCGATTGAGAAACAGTCATCATCGAAAAAATATATCCTATCAGAAGTGGTGCTGTGTTCAGGAAATAACACTAATTAAGCACTAGGTCACATTTCAAAGCTTTCTCTGACCAATTACTATATCTCAAGGCCCAGACAGAGCTTGTAATTTTGCTGAAGCCTCTTGGCCAGCTAATAAGATGCTGATAGTTGGAAGCTGTTAATGAACTATCTAAACCAAGTGAAGTTTGTGAAGGCCCAGTTACATAAAATTATTCATTTTGATTAGAACGATGTACTTTGTATAGACGAGATATGTCTTGAAAGAAAGAAGAATAAACGAGTACTTCTTTGTCTATTCTTTTTTTTGTTTGTTTGTTTTGTTTTAACTTTGTTCTGTTTTCATTCTCAACTTTTTTTTAAATCATGCCATTTTGTCAGATCACTAACCAGACCTGAGATGTGCAATACATTTGTGAGATCTGTAAAAAACTCTCATTTCTGACCCGATATCTCAAGCCCTGTAGCGTGTCTGGGGTCCTATGAGGTGCCTACTCTTACATAATTTATATAAATGCATGTGATTAGATAAGCCTCAACAGAGGATTTGCCAGAGAAGCTGAGCTAGTTCATGTTTAGAAAACTAAAATCGTTGAGCTATGATAGGAGTTTAAATTCTCTGACTCTGTATTTTTCCAAGTCTGGTTTGCTGAAAGATACTGCAGATCAGTTCAGGACACATTTATACTAATTCAATGTACAATAGACAATTCTGACACGTTTCCAAAAGAACATTTGGGCCTGGAATATAATAAAATAAAGTGAATATAGTATGTAGGTCTGGATTTAAGGTGTGATTTGAAACCATGCATTGAGTTCGATTTCTATTTCTGCTCATTTGTTATGAGTGTATATGGAACGCACATTGCTTCACCCAGTCCAGGATGAACACAAAGTGAAAGCAGATAAACCAACACCAGAGAAAGAATTGGTTTCAGTTCCACTGCATTTCACACTCTTTCAATGACAAGAGACTCCCAGAATGAATACACTCTGATCTCATCATAGTTCATTTGTCATATAAATATGCTGGAACTGTATGAACTGTTGTGTCATTGTAGAAATCAAAAGAAATTAGGTCCATGACACGTGTATGAGGCTATGGGCATGTTGAGGTGATCTTTAGAAGAGAGTGCATTCGTATTAAAAACTAAATACACTATATTGCCAAAGGTATTCGCTCACCTGCCTTGACTCACATATGAACTTAAGTGACATCCCATTCCTAATCCATAGGGTTCAATATGACGTCGGTCCACCCTTTGCAGCTATAACAGCTTCAACTCTTCTGGGAAGGCTGTCCACAAGGTTTAGGAGTGTGTTTATGGGAATTTTTGACCATTCTTCCAGAAGCGCATTTGTGAGGTCACACACTGATGTTGGACGAGAAGGCCTGGCTCTCAGTCTCCGCTCTAATTCATCCCAAAGGTGTTCTATTGGGTTGAGGTCAGGACTCTGTGCAGGGCAGTCAAGTTCCTCCACAACAGACTCTGTCATCCATGTTTTTATGGACCTTGCTTTGGTCACTGGTGCACAGTCATGTTGGAAGAGGAAGGGGCCAGCTCCAAAACTATTCCCACAAAGTTGGGAGCATGGAATTGTCCAAAATGTCTTGGTATGCTGAAGCATTCAGAGTTCCTTTCACTGGAACTAAGGGGCCAAGCCCAGCTCCTGAAAAACAACCTCACACCATAATCCCCCCTCCACCAAACTTTACACTTGGCACAATGCAGTCAGACAAGTACCGTTCTCCTGGCAACCGCCAAACCCAGACTCGTCCGTCAGATTGCCAGATGGAGAAGCGCGATTTGTCACTCAAGAGAACACGTCTCCACTGCTCTAGAGTCCAGTGGCGGCGTGCTTTACACCACTGCATCTGACGCTTTGCATTGCACTTGGTGATGTATGGCTTGGATGCAGCTGCTCGGCCATGGAAACCCGTTCCATGAAGCTCTCTGCGCACTGTTCTTGAGCTAATCTGAGGCCACATGAAGTTTGGAGGTCTGTAGCGATTGACTCTGCAGAAAGTTTGTGACCTCTTCGCACTATGCGCCTCAGCATCCGCTGACCCCGCTCCGTCAGTTTACGTGGCCTACCACTTCGTGGCTGAGTTGCTGTCGTTCCCAAACACTTCCACGTTCTTATAATACAGCTGACAGTTGACTGTGGAATATTTAGGAGCGAGGAAATTTCACGACTGGATTTGTTGCACAGGTGGCATCCTATCACAGTTCCACGCTGGAATTCACTGAGCTCCTGAGAGCGATCCATTCTTTCACAAATGTTTGTAAAAAAAAATGTTTGTCTGCATGTGTAGGTGCTTGATTTTATACACCTGTGGCCATGGAAGTGATTGGAACACCTGATTCTGATTATTTGGATGGGTGAGCGAATACTTTTGGCAATATAGTGTATATAAATAAATAATTACATTTTTTTTTTTTTTTTGCAAATGTACATTTCCAATAATACTTAGGTATGTGGTTGTGTGTGTGTGTGTGTGTGAGAGAGTGTGTGTGTGTAGCATAGCATTAATCAGCTGCATTAATAATCATGTCATTTTATAAGTATAAGCATAGTAGGACAAACCTCTCTGTTTGTGTGTGTGTGTGTGTGTGTGTAGCATAGCATTAATTAGCTGCATTAACAATGGTATTAGTAGCAGGTCTTCATAAGTATAAGGATAGTAGGACAAACGTCTCTGTGTGTGTGTGTGTGTGTGTGTGTGTGTGTGAAAAAATCCCATTAATAGCCAGAAAAAAAGAAAAAATAGAGAAAAACAAAATTAAACTAAAGTTGGCGTTAAGCTGTGAGGAAAGCACTAACTTTATAACCGCAGTGAGTCATAAGATGCTAAAGTTGGAATATCTTCGCTGGCAGTGTCATGTGTAGGCAGTTGGATTCAGGTGGTGTGTTTTTGAGTCAGTGTGTTGCAGCATTTCCAAGTTCTGTTTGTAAAATCTCAGGAATCTACACAGAGTTCCAGGTTTTTTTTTTTTTTTTTGGTATACAGATTTTATAGCCCAGCTCTTGATTTTCCAAAATGAATAATAAATAATCCTGCTGTGCATGTACAATCTGATTCATTTCACATCGTGATGGTTTACAAAGCATGATTAAGTAAATTACATCACATGCAAAGTCAGAGGAGAATCTGAAATTTAGTGGCCTAATTATGTGCTGTGTACGAGAAAAACAATATCATTAGTCAGCTGTAGCTGCTAGTCATTAGCATTTAGTCCATGTTTTTGGACATCATTTGATTCCATGCAGAGATCCTGTTCATCTTTTTTTTTCATAGTGAAGTCTCTCTGTTAAAGTTTTGTTACTTTTTTTTTTTTTGTTTTGTGAGTGAAGACAGTCCGTGCATGGATGGATAGCATAGCTATATATAGTTTGGAAAGCTTGGACAAGGTAAGTAAGATGCAACAGTAAAGAATGTTTTGATCCTCTTCTGCGCTACAGTCAGACAGCGGGCTCTAAAGGTATGTATAGGTTAGAAGGTAAAAGAAAATATGTTACAAAACACAATACACCATGTTTTTTCATACAGACAGTGAATCAAGATGCTATCGATCAGTGATTCTTTTACTTTTCTGGCATTTGGCAAACGTCCTTATCCAGAGCAAGTTACATTTTCATCTCATTTTTTTAATACAACTGAGCATTAATACATGGGGCCCCTCAGTGGCAGCTTGGCAGACCTGGGGTTTAAACTCACATTCTTCCGATCAATAGTCCAATGCTGATTTAAAAAAGTGATTTAACTGAAAACAAAAGAATTCTTTCCTAATAATGGAAAATAACAATAATAATAATAAAAAAAAATCTTATTTGTTTACATGATTATATACTTATGTGAGTAAAAAGACAATAAGTAAAGCAACTGGCGAATAAATAAATAAATAAAGAAAGAAAGAAAGAAAGAAAGAAAGAAAGAAAGAAAGAAAGAAAGAAAGAAAGAAAGAAAGAAAGAAAGAAAGAAAGAAAGAAAACATGAACTACCCTGCATTGAATTTAAGAATGCAATGGTAGGTAAAAATACTACATAAGTAATAACCCTAGATGTATTTTTAAATATATTTTAGAGTTACATTTTTATATTGTATTGATATATTTTTATATCTATACTGAGAAGCCACATGAAATATGAAACAAAAAGAAAAACCTCAGAAAGTGATGACACTGATGGCACTGAATGTCAAATGAACTTATGGCATCCAGTGAAACAGGCAAACAGAGACTAGTTCATTGCAGGATTGTTGCACCATTGTAATTTCACACAGAACTAAGATATCAGCACATGACTACAGCTGGTAAATACAACTGTGTAAAATTAAAACACGGATAAAGATGGCTGATTTAGCAATTTTGCTCAAGGCAGTGATCAATATAAATAAATAAATAAATAAATAAATAAATAAATAAATAAATAAATAAATAAATAAATAACCTGTCTGCCTTTTTTCTGCTATTCAGTGTGAAGCATATTTTGAGAAATGGTTGTTTTTATATATCCGTCTCTTACACCTGACTGTTGAATAGTGAAGGAGCTATTTACAAACAAAAAAAAGAGAAAGCTCCACGGGGCTAATAGCGGCAAGAATATTTGAGTGCAAGTGATTTCAAGATTTCTAAAAAATCACACAGTTCAGGATTAAATAATATTGGAGTAGCTGTGGGTGGTGCAGGGACACAGCAGGTAGCATTGCTGCTTCACAGATTTATTCCGGGAGCTCGGGTTACTCTCTGTGTGAAATGTAACGTGGTCCCCATGTCCACATGAGTTTCCTCTGCATTCTCAAATTTCCTCCCACCTCCAAAAAAACATATTGGTAGACGGACAGGCGAGTTCAAACTGCCCCAGGGTAAGACTGTATGCAAATATCTATTTTCTACATACATTTGGTCAGATCATTAGGATGGTAGAAGTGAGAATTGTTTTTTGTTGTTTAAATAGTAAACAAATAAAATTGCACCAGGAAACTAGAGTACCATATCTTCCTCTTGGTTATATATTATATATATGGAAATATATACAGATTAAGTAGTACACTATAAAATATGATAGCCTGATTAAATGAACATCTTCTCTTTAACTTTAATTGTCATGACAAGGTTTGCATATTGAACTTCAAGATTGGAAAGATGAAACTTAAAGTAATAAATTGTCATGACAACTTGTCAGTTGAACCATATTGAGTTCACTCAAGACAGCAGATGAACTTTTGTTTCAAAGTTTAATCATCTTGAAAGGATTTACAGTGTAGACTGTGTACAAAATATAGTGAATTTCCTTATCCTATATCTACACATCCCAACGGCGAACTACATCACTGCTACAGCTACTACTGCAAAAACAACCAATACTACTAATAGTTATTAACATTACCTGTCATTTGCCTGTCAGTGTGTGTAACATGACTCCATTTCAAAACTTCTAGTTAGTATGCATCGTGCTAGTTTTGTTCACTTCTGGATTTTTAGTTCACTTCACTTCTGTGCTTTATAATTACTTCTTGGAGTCTGTTCTTTCCTTGCAGGTGAAACAAATCTAATTAAACTAAAAGCTGACATTTTGATAAATACTGTTGAAGAGTGAAGCCAGCAGGGGGGGCAAACATACACAGGTAGACACAGATTTATCAGGTACAATTACATTAATTTCTTCACCCAGTGCTATCATTATGAGTGTGTTAGATGCTGTGACATCTTAGACATGCATCAGTGTCGTTTTTCACTTATATCATAACCAAGGAGAAATAAGCAACCATAATCAACAACACTTTAATGGAAGAGAATAATTATTTAATGTAATAATAACATAGTTTAGTAATCAATTAATGATGACTATTTATAATAGCAGGTGTAAATAACAAATTGATATTTAGGTACCAGTTAAAAATGCATTATTTATTTATTTATTTATTTATTTATTTATTAATTTATTAATTATTATTATTATTATTATTATTATTCATAAATGACTTCTAAAACCAGAATATCTGAACCCTAGTTTTAGGGAACCACCCAGCTTCCTGTTTTTTTTGATAATGATATGAAAAATGATAATGATATGAAATTAATGAGCTGGACCATGTACATTAACATGACACTGAAGTATATGGCGCTTGCCTGGAGCCGCACAACACATTTATAACATGCTTAGTAACTTCTTAGCATAAAAACAGTTAGAGAGACAGTTGGATGTGAATTCGGACCCTAGTACATATTTATGACTAATTGATTCTGTGATCAGATACTGACTGTTAAAATGTCTGTGATACCCCTTTGACATTACATAATCTTCAAAACAGAGAAGAAGTGCTTGAACACTCTGTGTAGATGACAACAGACAACAGTTGAATGACCTGATTAAAGCTATGGAAGATGAAGCTAATGGAACAGAACTCACTGAATTAATCAGTATTTATTATAGCACCATTGTGCAATATGCACCAAAGACAATAGATGAGGATGATGATAAGGTTCTTGTTCATCAAATGCTGTGACAGATATTTTCCTTAGGCGTTAAGACAGAGAATGATATAGGTACTAAATTACTAATTTAGCTGCTTGCTTGTGTAACTGTTTACTAATTAGTCCAATTACACCTTTTTGACTTTATCTTTCAGATAACAGTGAGCTAATAGACTGAAAATTCACTGAAGGGCAATACACAATAAATCCTTATAGAATGATCTGGTTGGTGGATATCAATTGTAAGAAGACATTCCAGATTGAATTTTTATTGGTAACCTTATCTAGTTTGTAAACTATATTGGGTTGTGCTGATCAAACTGCACGTGTTGTATGGTGGCCTGAAGAATCTTGGGGCTGAAACAAAGATGGAATCAAAGAGTCACAGAAGTGCAGGAAGGAGCTGGATAACAGACAAGGATAAACGTTAAAGCAAACAGACTATCTGTGGCTAAGAGAATGCTGTTCAAATTTTTAGAGTCAGATACGAGTTACTTCGACGGACAAGAACAAAGAAAAGCCTAGGTAGTCTGTATCAACAGAAAGTCTTGCATGGATGGAGAGATATTTGAGAAATACTGCTCACCCAAACTGGGGTATTTAATGATAAAATGCCAAACATCATACCACCCAGGAGATTTTACAACCACCGTTATCAGGGCTGTATATGTTCGCCCACAGGCACTCAAAATTCACTCAGAGACTATTGGCAAACATGAATCAGTAAACACTTTATTATTACAGGCGATTTTAAACAAACAAATCCTCCCCGATGTCGATATTTCCACTGCCGTGCGAGTCATGTTGAACTTGGTTGCCCAAGTACAACACAAGTAATATGAGTGGAGCTAAAAATAATTCAGACCATCGATTGAACAAACGCAATCATCACAATCATGTCCTTATTCATTTCTTTTAGCCAGAGTCGCTTCTCTAGGTTTTATACTAATTTCAGCTTTGATGTAGCATCACAGTTTTAATTAGCAATTCAACACAGTTTTATTATTTAATTTCTCCAGCAATGTTTTCTTTTTGTGTTTAGCTACATCTTATATTTCCTTCTTTCCTGTGATTCTTTCCTTATATTTTTCACTTACCCTTCCCTGTATCTTCATTTAAGAGAACAGAATTGTCATAGCAAGCCTTTAAATCAATAGCACTTTGTATTTGTTTACTAGTTTATCCTATTTTAAAAAATGTGAAATAGGATGAAAATTTGAAGCATATGTAGTTGCTTTAATTGCGTTCAGTATTCTCAATGTTAAATCTGTGATACCTTGTGTGATGACAGCATAAAGATATGGGTTTTGGTGTCTACTTGATGTCTTCAAAATTCATAATTAAATTAAATTAACTTCCAAATTGTTCATATCACTATTGCCTTTACTGTTTTCAGATTAAATCTACTTGTAGAAAAATAGATTAGAGGGGCACTGTGGTTATTAATATATATTATTAGAATGTTGTTTGCTCAAATTGTATAATGCGAATGATAGATACAGTATTTGTGTGTGTCTACTGAAAGGATTGAATACTTTCGACTTTCTACTACCCTTGGGATGTCTTTGTAGTAGTGTCCAGCTTTTTTGCTACACAGAAGTAAGTAAGGTGTCTTCTTTTTTTGAGATTTCTGCTTTGATGCATTTCTTCATTTTAGGGAATTTCATCAAAATCCAGCACTGTTGCTTGGTTTAATATACAACTTTCATTTGTGTGAGCTATTAAGGCAACCACTAACTGCAAAAACAGTGTTGCTTTTCACTACTCCATAACTATTAACGTCAACTATGAGATGTTAAAACGCAGTGTCAAGAGATGCTGTGAAGAATTCAATGTAGTAGTCAGCTGAAATAACTGTAAATAGCTTAAACATGAAACAGCTTTCACACAGACTGGCTTTATCAGAAAGCTGAATATAAGGTATGACACCAACACATACACTATATTGCCAAAAGTATTCGCTCACCTGCCTTGACTCGCATATGAACTTAAGTGACATCCCATTCCTAATCCATAGGGTTCAATATGACGTCGGTCCACCCTTCACAGCTATAACAGCTTCAACTCTTCTGGGAAGGCTGTCCACAAGGTTTAGGAGTGTGTTTATGGGAATTTTTGACCATTCTTCCAGAAGCGCATTTGTGAGGTTACACACTGATGTTGGACGAGAAGGCCTGGCTCTCAGTCTCCGCTCTAATTCATCCCAAAGGTGTTCTATCGGGTTGAGGTGCAGGCCAGTCAAGTTCCTCCACACCAGACTCTGTCATCCATGTCTTTATGGACCTTGCTTTGTGCACTGGTGCACAGTCATGTTGGAAGAGGAAGGGGCCAGCTCCAAACTGTTCCCACAAAGTTGGGAGCATGGAATTGTCCAAAATGTCTTGGTATGCTGAAGCATTCAGAGTTCCTTTCACTGGAACTAAGGGGCCAAGCCCAGCTCCTGAAAAACAAGCCCACACCATAATCCCCCCTCCACCAAACTTTACACTTGGCACAATGCAGTCAGACAAAGTACCGTTCTCCTGGCAACCGCCAAACCCAGACTCGTCCATCAGATTGCCAGATGGAGAAGCGCGATTCGTCACTCCAGAGAACGCGTCTCCACTGCTCTAGAGTCCAGTGGCGGCGTGCTTTACACCACTGCATCCGACGCTTTGCATTGCACTTGGTGATGTATGGCTTGGATGCAGCTGCTCGGCCATGGAAACCCATTCCATGAAGCTCTCTGCGCACTGTTCTTGAGCTAATCTGAAGGCCACATGAAGTTTGGAGGTCTGTAGCGATTGACTCTGCAGAAAGTTGGCGACCTCTTCGCACTATGCGCCTCAGCATCCGCTGACCCCGCTCCGTCAGTTTACGTGGCCTACCACTTCGTGGCTGAGTTGCTGTCATTCCCAAACACTTCCACGTTCTTATAATACAGCTGACAGTTGACTGTGGAATATTTAGGAGCGAGGAAATTTCACGACTGGATTTGTTGCACAGGTGGCATCCTATCACAGTTCCACGCTAGAATTCACTGAGCTCCTGAGAGCGACCCATTCTTTCACAAATGTTTGTAAAAACAGTCTGCATGCCTAGGTGCTTGATTTTATACACCTGTGGCAATGGAAGTGATTGGAACACCTGATTCTGATTATTTGGATGGGTGAGTGAATACTTTTGGCAATATAGTGTACCTTTAATATGGAAGAGTTTTGTTCTTATAGCTAACTGGAGGGGAGAGCCCTTGCATTGAGGTGATGGTCATGCATTTCATCATCCTCTCTCCACCAGCATGTCACTATGGTCTTACAAATGGGAATTACAAAAGGTTTCTTACTTGAGATGTTCTGGATTTTCTTGCCACATCTTGCAACATGTGACATGTTGAGCTGGGTTGTTGTATAAATAAATAAATAAATAAATACAGTAGTATAAATACAGTATAATTAATATATATATATATATATATATATATATATATATATATATATATATATATATATATATATATATATATATATATATATATATATATATATATATATATATATATATATATATATATAGTGTGTATATCAGCATGCAAGCAGATTTATTTGATAATTAAGTGACATTTAGCAGACTCCTCCATAAGTCTCTTGCCTTGTTTCAGGAAGACTGAAAGGCTTACTCTGTATAATCACGTATAGTGTCAAGGAATATTAGCTTTGTGTGTTCCTGCGTTAATGAGATTTCTTTATTATACTCCAGAATTTCATTAAGCTCCAATAACCAAGGCTGAAGTATTAAGCAAATATTGGCAGAGCGAATGCACATTCTGCTTTTTATAACACCCAATAAAAACATTATTAAATATACAATTCTACCAGGAAGAAGGCAAATATTTGAAATATTCTCACACTTATTTACTCCAACCTTCAAACACTATGGGGGTGTGGAGGGGTGATGAACAGATTGATGGGAGGGACAGGTAAGCATTGTAATGTTGAAGTGCATCAAGAAGCAATAGAAGAGATGAGAGATGGTATGAAGAAGTGTGATTGGAGGATGAGTGGGAGGTAAAGATGAGAGAGAGTGTGACGAGAGAGAGAGAGAGAGAGAGAGAGAGAGAGAGATGGCTTGTGATGAGGAGCTGGATTGCGAGAGTAGGAGGTTGGAAAGTGAGAAGAGAGTCACATTGAGAGAGAGAGAGAGAGAGAGAGAGAGAGAGAGAGAGAGAGAGAGAGGAAGAGAGAGAGAGAGAGGTGTATGAACTTAAGATTGTGGATCAATCTTAGCAAGAGTCTTAAGAGATTACATGGAAATATCAGAGGTTCGATTGTGAGTTGAGCCACCATCAACTCCCTCTTCAAAGACACACACACACACTTTTCAATAGCGCTCTGTTTGCGCAGCTCGTTTGGCAGATGCATGTCAGTGTGTGCGACTTGCGTGGGTGCAAGTTTGGAAGCATCCGCGTCTCTCTTCCTGGCTCTTCTTCCCTCTCTTCCTCTGCTCCTTCGCCTGCTTTTCTATCTCTGCTGTTTTCCCTTGGTCCGCTCTCGCTCCTTCACAGTCCTCCCACACAACTCGCACTTAGTAGCACAATCCATCTGTGCACTCTCTCTCTCTCTCTTCCCTTTCTATCCCCCCCCCCTCCACTTCCTCTCTCTCTCTCTCTCTCTCTCTCTCTCTTTCTTTCTTTCTTTTTTTCTCTAGAGTCAGTGATGCAGACTGGCTGTTTTTATAACTCTTATAAAGCTGCTTGTTTTAATATGATTGAGATTGTATCAGCAGTAGTGCATGTGCGTGGTATGATGAACTTTGAGGCAGAAGAAATCATAATGATTATAAACAGATTCCATAATGTATTTAATTATTTATGTACTTAGGCACTCCTTGTTTTTCTGCCAATATAGCCCGCACTTCCAATGAACTGCTAGCAAACAAGTGCCAGGAGAACACAGCAATACACTTGTTTAAATGTGCTATGTAAGACAGTGGAACCTGGAAGGATTGGCATCTTCTCTTAACTTTCTCTGCTGGATGTCTGACAATAAGATTTTGATTGTAATCATGTTCTTTACATTTTTTGGGGAAGTTTATATTTTTATTGTGCTTAGGAGAATCGTGGATGAGACATTTTACTGATTGTCTCATTAGATTGATAAAACTGTTAAACTAATTGCCACTTAAAAGATTCGGGTTGCTGGAAAAATAATGATTAAATATAAAAGCATAGATGACTGAGAATTACAAAAAAATAAACAAATAAATAAAAACAAATAACATAAATTGTCTTAGTAAGGTTACAGGTCAACATGAGCCACAAGAACCGCTTTAATGACCTTGAATCTTGAACTGAAACTTGAGCGATAGAACACCATTCCTCCAAAACACACTCCCTCAGCTGGTGTTCGGATTAAATAAATAAATGTCTCCCATAGGTGTTTAACTGGCTTGAGATTTGTAGTGACTGTAAAGGCCACAGCATGTGATTTACTCAATTCTCTTTCTCATCAAAACACTATGTGTACCCCCTAGGGATAGGGGTGGAGTCATCCTAGAAAAGACCACTCCCATCAGGATAAAATGGCTACATCATATAAATAAGATGATCAGTCAGAATAACTTTGTATACTTTGACAGTGGAAATTCTCACCAACAAGACCAGTATCATGAACAAACCATGACAGTAAACCAAAGTCATTGATGTTTCCTTTCATCTATCTATCTATCTATCTATCTATCTATCTATCTATCTATCTATCTATCTATCTATCTATCTATCTATCTATCTATCTAAAACAAAGGCACAATCTACATCCAGGTAAATAACTCAATTTGTATTATTTCAGTTTATATTGGCCTGCTTTTGGTTTAGAATTGCTATGAATGGTATACTGAAATGGGTCTCTGTGGCTATTTATGGTAATTTTGAAAAACTACTTCATACTCAATATATCCTGAATTAAATAGCTATTTATTTCAGTGTCTCTGTTTGTTTTGTGTCAGCCTACTTTGGTTTGGATTGGTCTGAATTGCTTTGCTTTCTTTTTGTTTGTGTTAGCCTACTTTGGTTTGCTGGGGTTTGTGTGGCCTTACCTTGGTTTATTTTGGTTTGTGTTGCCATGTTTAGGTTTGACTTGGTTTGAGTTGCCTTGCTTAGGCTTGGCTTGGTTTATGTTGGCCTACTTTGGTTTCGGTTTTGATTGGTTTGGTTTGGTTTGGTTTGTGCTGTTCAGATTTGTTTTGATTTGTGGTGACCTACTCTGATTTGCTGTGGTTTGTGTTGCCTTACCTTTATTTGTTTTGGTTTGTGTTGCGCTACCTTGATTTGCTATGCTTGTTATGGTTTGGTAATGCATTATGTCTACTTCACTTCAAAAAAAAAAGAAGAGCAGCATCCATGAAAACCCATTTGAAAACCGAATTACCATTCAGAGAACTTTGCTGTTGTGAATGTTAATATTGGCAAGTCACACAAATCATGAAAAGCTGAATATGTTTTAATGCAAACACTGAACATCAGCAATTCATGCTCACTATTTACACAATCCACAGATGTTAGTTTATTTCTATAGAGCTATCAGTCCTAATATATACTATATGACCGAAGGTATTGCACCTGATCTTTCCACCCATATGTGGACCTGCTGGAAGCACAAAATCTTCTACAATATCTTTTTATGCTATAGTATTAGGATTCATCTTCTAAGGCAACTGAGGACTTTGGCACATCTTCCCTCACAACTCTAGGGCTTCTGTGTTCTCCACATGCTTTGGGGATTTCCAACCCCAGTGCAAAGAAGTGCATTGTGGCCTGATTGTCATCTCTAAATTGTCTGTAGTGTGTGAATAGGTGTGTGAGTGTGTGTACAGTTGTGTATTGTGAAGGTTTGGCACTATCCAGAGTGTCCCATGCCTTGTGTACCCCAAGTTCCTTGGGATAGACTCTTCAAAATGCTGTGTAAGATAAATGGTATGGAGGGATGAATGGATGTTACCAAATATTCAGAACTGATAAATGGAATCTTTGTGGAACAAAGAAGCAGTGCAATCCTTCAAGTCTAAATGAATTTATTGCCTCAGACACCACATCAACATCATCATCCACAGGCACCCACTATGGCAGTTAATGTTAGATGATGGGGCTATAATGCTTTTCAGAACAATAAGTAGAACTTACTTAAGCTTGTTTAATTACAGTTCATATTCTGTGAGGGTCAGTAAAAGCAATTTGACAAATCTGAAGCAAAAAATGATCCAGCTCACCAGGATAATACGTGATAGCCATAACCCAGCTGTCAGCTGCTGTCCGCTGTTGAATGTTTAATCAATAACACAGCTTGTAAGTTGTGCAAGTTTTCTAAGTACAATATTTGTAATTGCAGCTATGCTAAACTGAAATGTATTTTCTATTTTCTATTTTTTCAACAGAGAGTGTCTGATTAAAAAGTTGATTAAAGTGATTATCATTTCTGTTTTTCCTGAACTTGTCACCTTTTTTTTCACTCTTCATGCATTTTCATGCCAGAGAACAGTGTACCAAACTGAAATGTGCTCTCAGTGGTTATTTTGAAACAAACCCGTCCCTTGTACTATAATTTAGTAGTCTACAAAGTTATATTCATAATAATGAATAGCTATTGATTGGATTTGCATGACGTTAACATATTTTATAGTCTAACTGCAGAGTGTTGAAGTTTTGAATAGAACACATTATTCCAGCACACCCACACACACACACACACACACACCATATATCTGCCAGTATTTCTTTTATATATAAGTTGCCTTAAATTATGCAATACCAATTATAATCATAATCATTACAGAATTATCAAATGAGAATGATGTGGAAAATAAATACAATTCGGATGTATTGCACTCTGTTACAATGATTGTTCATTTTTGTTCACTGAAAATGAAAGATAACTGAAGTTTTATCTACCCATAGTTAGGGCTAATAGCTATATAGCCAAAGTGAAATTTAACACAATCAACCTTTCAGCTAAAAGACCAATGGAACACTGCCTTTAATCAGACAGATATGCAATGTTTTGTCATTAAAGCTCATACGCTTCATCATGTAAACAGTCTTACTTATTTAATTGGTGAAAGATTTTACTTGAGACCCCAAATTATTGCAGCATTTTGCATATTGCATATGTCACATTAAATTAGGAAAGAGGAAGAGTGGCTCCAAACCTACCAGCTGTTGCCTAGCAGTATCGTCTTACATGACGACTTGGATTTTATTTTTTTCATAGAATTAATTGGACCATTATTGAATATGATTCCATCAGAGATCAGTTTTCTGGAACATTACAAGCAGTGGGTCTCGAATCACACCTTGTCACCCAGCAGTATCTTCTGTTTTATTATTTGGGTTGTACTGGTCTCTTAAAATTAATGGAACTTTTAGGAAACTTAATTCCGTCTAAGATCAGTTCTGTGGAACATTCTCTCCCTGCCTTCAGGTGAACATGGCACTGATACTTATCAAAAAAGTAGATTAGACACCACTGAAGCGAATCCACAAAGTATTATAGAAAAAAGACAGAAGTGTTGTACAAGCAGTTTTACTCGCCAGTATCTCCCAGTAGTAGAGTTGATGTGTGTGGATAAAGGTTAGTTTGGTCCCACATCTCAGACACTTCATTAGCACTGGCCCCAAGGCCCTGTTCTTTGTAGCTGGCTAATTTAGTTAGTGAGATGGCGCTGAAATGAATTTGGCCCTGGAAGACCCATTAGAGCACTAACGCTAAAAATAAATGAAGCACATTTGTAATTAAGGATACATAAACATTGCTGATGGACTAGAAATGGTGGGTCAGTGAAGTCACATCATGCCCATTTAGAGACTTTAGCTTTCTTTGTAATCTGCCATCAAAAAAAAGGCACTGAAAATGATAAAAACAATATAAAACTAGATCGGTTTTGAAAAACTAGTGCAATCTGCTTTAAGCACCCCATTCTATAGATTTCCGGGCCTAAGTACTAGCACTTATGCCAATCCATAGACCAAGCACTCTTATTTTAACTATTGGGAAGCTCTTGTATTGCTGGCAACTCCTTATCTCCTTAAACATTTCGAATGAATGAATGAATGAATGAATGAATGAATGAATGAATGAATGAATGAAATCGTTCTGTGGCAGATTAAAAAAGATATATAAATCTAATTATATTAGAACTAAAAGGTCTGAAAACTTTTCTTTATTGTCTGATGGGATCTCTGTGAGTGTGTCAGATCTCACAATAGTTGACAGCTGTATCTCTTTGGCAGTGTAAGCAACTTACTGAGGAATTATTGAGTGGCACACTTCCACATCATTTTGATTTTTATACATGATTGTTGCTGCATTTTGTACAAACAACTGCAGCAGCATGCATATCACAGCTGATTTAATAAAAACAGAATTAAATGAGGTTTACTTTCATTTAATGGCTTGCTATTATTAAATGGAATTCTGTGGAGCAGTTTATTTACAGTTGAGTTTCACACAGAAAGCTCAGTGAGGTCTGATTAACTTTTTTTCTTTGTATTTCTCTCTTTATAGCATTGTGGGGTGTGTGTATAGGCTGAGGTAGGGGTAAAAGGGGTGCTGATGTTAGCAAAAGCTTTATTATTATGGTGAAATTGTATCAAATATCATTTCACTGCAAACTGTGAGGACTTTGCAAGCATGATACTGTCTTTTGCTTTATTTTAATACGCAGCTTAAACATATCTTGCGTATGCCTCAGTATTTTTATGTTCCTCTGAGGCTCTTATTGCCGAGCATTTTGCTAAACTCTGCTTCATACGAAAAAGGAAAGAGAGGAGCATGTGAAGGCTCACGTTAGGGTAAATGCTTCATCTTTTTTTTTCCCCCCTCTGTTCACTATCAGAGCGTGGCATTATCTTGAGGCGTTCCTGTTATCGAAGTCGGTGTGTGTACCGTGGAAGTTCATGATGGCTGAGGTCAGGGCTCAAAACCAACCCAAATCCCTGAAACCATTGAAAAAGAGAAACTGGCAAAGAGAGATATTCGGTTTAAGTAGAAGATAGTAGATGGAACAGCCATGGTGTGAATGGAGCATGAAAAGAAAAAGGTGCTCATGTACATTCAAGGCCAGAGGCCATCAGATGGAGAGAACACTTCAAAATCCTTAAAATATACCTCTCTCTCTTTCTCTCTCTCACTCTCTGTAACATTTGTTCACTCTTCTCAGAAAGAATAATGTGTTGCAACCAGTTATATATTCCTCCCTTTTTCTCTCTGTCTCTCTCTCCCTCTCTCTCTTTCTTTCCCTGTTCTATCTCTCCATGAATGTGTCTGTCACTTGCTTTTATTTCTTGGCAGAAATGCAGATTTATTCCTTTGTTAATATGACAGATATAATGAGCTTCCCGATGCTCCACCAGCCCCAAATTAAAAGACTCCCTTTTGAGTTCCTACTGTAGGAACTCCATACTTATTTCCCCCCTTCATTTTAATCCTGCCACTGTTTCTCTTCTCTTTTGCTTTTTTTAATCTCATTCTTTTTCCTGTTTCAATTGTGTGTAGAGATAATAACATCCCCAAACACACTTTGACAGCCTCGGCTGGTTCCCTCCTTTATTTGCACCCACACATGTGCTTTGTGATTGATGGCAGTTTGATTGTGACTGACGTTCTGTTATTTATTGCTGGTGTTTACTGACGATTTCGAAAAAGCAGTTGTCATGGTGTTCTTTTACTCCTTTATGAACTGTATGAGGAGGACATGAGGAGCTTGTAGAGGATGATGTGTATATCTGTTAATAGTACTGAGAGATTTTGATCTATAACTTCTACAGGCATTTAATTAACTGGCCATTGTTGACCATGTACTCTACTATTGGCTGAATTTATTTTGTTATGCTGTCTTAGTGAGACCTGGCAGAGGTCAGGACTTTGTCAAGGCCACAAGTTCTTCCATTCCAACATTGGATGGCTTAATGGACATCAGTTAGCATTTAAGGGGGGAACAGATTTGGGTTATGCCTGTAAGCTACAGTAAGGGAGATTTCTTAATGCTATAATATGTAAACACATTCTAAACAGTGTGTGGTTCATACATTGTGGCAACAGTTTGAGGAAGAACCACATATGTATGTAATACTTCTGGCCATTTAGAGTATGATGTCAGATCCTGGCTGCTGTGACTCCCCTTGCCCTTTAAATCTCTCTGATTTACCTTGTTACTTCTTCTGCATACAATAATTCACTCTCTGCTGCTGGGGATGGTCTCACATGGACATCCCAAATATATAGTATACAACTGTAGAAGAGTACTGATTTATCATCCCACAAAAGTGTCAGCTAGCTTCTGGGTTTGCGACATCTGCGCTCCCTGACAAAATGTTGTCTTAGGGAGTCACCAATATCACCTATGGCATGGCTTGGAGATCTGTATTTAAATCTACATCCAGATTTTTCTGTAAAAATGAAAAGAAATTGAATTAAAATGAATTGAATTTGGTTAAAGTGTGTTTTCATAAGAAAGAAGCTTGTGGGCATTGCAGGTAAACACAGGATTTCCGGAAAATCTAAAAAGGGAGCAAATGCTTCTATATAATAAGCCTTAAAATTTGCAGAGATGTCAGTGTTACATCTCACAAACTGTATTAAACCCTTAGAGACGATGGTTATTATACTGCTATGGGACATTTTTATCCCAGTGCTCCTGCTCGTGGGACTGTTTATTCTGCTTAATTCCAATGTTGCTGTGACTCCACAACAGCACAGCTATTTTAAGCTCTTAAACAACTATGACATATAAACCATCCAAACTGTTGTTGTTGTCCTGTCTAGTTAGCATGCCCTGACCTGTGTAGTTATTTTGCAGCATATGTGTTATATACAGTCATACCCCTGTGTACCATGATGTTGTATCATTGCGTGTTGCATGTATGGACGCATCAAAAATAAATCCAGCTGGACTTGACATTAAATTGCTTGTTAGGTTCTTAGCTTAAATCACACTAATTATTTGTTAAATAAAATAGAGCACTGAATAATTGTGTGGAGATGAGAGTTGTTAGATATTATCTTAATTAGGTAGCCAATTTGATACTTGTATAGCATCCTTTTGTAAGGAATATTTAAGAGGAACCAGATGTCTGGATCAGCTGATTGTTTATGATAGCTAACTCATTTATTTGCTTCTCAGTAGACCATCTTTAATACTATTAAGGCAACCCAGTCCATGAACTCCTAACACGCACCATGGCCATAACTGCACTGTATTCTACTTCCCAGAATAACACACACACACACACACACACACACACTTGGGAAGTATCTGCTTAGCTTACCATGTGTTCTGATCATACTAACCCAGGCTGTTATTTTATTTTATTTTTATTTTTCAGATAATTCATGTTTCTTTATTGACTACCTAAAGTGCTTTTTAAATAAAACATAAACCCCACCCCACCCCACCACCCCATTTTCCTAAACTCTCAGAATTTCTGTTGCGTAATTTTTCAAATCACCATAAAATCTCACTGACTCACCTCACATTGGACAGAAAGATTTTGTTTTATTTTATTTCTATGTATAGATTTTTGTTATTTATAACATTTGGAAAGTGATACAATATCTGTTATCAAGTATTTTCAGGGTCTCTGAGAAATCATGTTTTCCCCTCACCAATGTCAGCAGTTCTCGCAATAGCACGGGTATGTTTATGTTAGGTTAAATATACATAAACATCCCAAATAGTAGCTTATTTTTTTGTTTTAAAAACTAGTAGCTATTATCCTTAGTCACAGTCTCCTTTTAAGGGGCAATGGTACCTCAAATGGTTAAGGCTTTGAGTTGTTGCCATGCTGCCACTTTTGGGCCCGCGAGGGAGGCCCTTAACCCTCTTTGCTTCAGGGGTGCTGTATCATGAAGACCATGCGCTATGATCCCAACTTCCGAAGCTGGGATATGTGAAGAAAGGATTTCACTGTGCTGTAATGTATATGTGACAAAAAAGAAAGGCTTCTTCTTCTAAAGTCTTTTCCTTTAGGCAATCTTTTTCTTTATGTTCCTGAGACAGGCTCCTGATCCACCAGACACAAGGCAGGATCACACTCTTGACATGACTCCAATCCATCACAGGGCACCATGCACACACATGCACAACTATGGGGAAATTTAAACAGTTTAGTAGCCAATTCAATTGCGAGCAAGTCTTTGGAAGGTTTGAAATAAATCCACCAGGCACAAGGAGAAATTCTGCACAGAGATTAACCCAAGCTTGTGGCTGAACCCCACACATCTCTTCAAATTATGCAATCCTGTCCATTTTATCCATGTTTTTTGTTATTTCTTTGTTTATCTTCTACCTTCTATCTCCCTCTTTAAATCTTTTCTCTTTATCCCTGCTTGTGTAGCATTGATTAGGTGGTTAAGCGTGTGTGAAAATTATTCTTTAACCTTCAGGTTGGAGTTGTATCAGAGAACAAGTGGGAAAAAAAGAAGAAGATTAAAGGAAGGGTGAAGGCGAGAACACAGAACTGTGCTTTGGCTTTTGTGGGCTGGCGTTTCAGTGGTGGTGGTGGTGGTGGCTGTGTGTTTCATGTGCATGATAAAACGCAGAGAGGGTAATGAGAAAAGGAAAAGACAGGCCTCATTAGATGCTTGCACCCTAAAAGGCCACAGAGGAGACGCTGCTCTGCTCTGTCTTATCTCTCTTCTCTTTACTCTTCAGGTTTCACCTCATCTCTCTGATCTTCTTCCTTGCTTTTGCACAACTTCTTCCTCTATCTATATTGTCCTTGTACTCTGCGCTGCCATTTTATTTTCCGTCTCTCTTGTTGTATTATAATCTTGATGATTGATTACTTTGTTTCTGAAGATCAACGCTTATGATGAACAGAAAATGTATATTTTCAGATCTGTATTATCTGTATATGAAGATCACAGACTACACAAAATTATACCCATCCATATATAGACATGAGAGTGGGAATGCCATTATGGCCATTGATGAAAATATGCATTCATATAATATATGCGTATCTAAATACTGTATATTTTCTATGCCATGTTTATAAATGCTTATAAGCTCCAGTGCTATTTCTAGCCAGCTAGCTAAAGTTGCTCACATGAGCAGAGATTTCTACAACTTGGAGAATATAGAACTACAATTGAATTTACATTGAAATACAGATTCAAAGCAACCATCTGTGTAAAGTTTAGCAGATTGTATGTATGTAAGGTCTGTTGTATGAAGAATATATCACAGATGCCTGAGAAATGCTCTGAAAACAGATAAAAACATTTTAAGATTAAGTTTATTATTAAAAACGTATATGCCGGTGTTCTTGTGTAATTTTTTACCTGTGGATTTGTTGGAGACAAAATAAAAAATGCTATTTTTTTTTTGACAGAATCCTTATGTTATCTATCCTGCTGTCTTTTCCCATACTTTTCTCATATTGTCTATCTCTTCTCTTCGTCACATTTTTTTCCCTCACCCATCTTGCTTTTTATTTACCTCTTTTTATTGCCTTCTTCTTGTTTATCTCCTTTCCTCTGCCATCTTATATTACCTAGCCCTTTTTTTGTGCTCCTTTACTGTTTTCATCTGTCCTGTTTTACATCAGTTTCCCTTCTCCTGCCATCTTAGATCAGCCTCCTTTCTTCTCCTTAAACTATTCCCTCAGCTTTTTATCCTCTCCACCTCTATTCTCATTTCTCCTTCTCTCCTCTTTAACCCATTTTACCTCCTTCTCCCTTTTCTTCTTTCTCTCCTCTCTGTTTTATTTCAGCTTTCTATTCTTCTTCATACTCTGTGCCTCTTTGTCCTTGCTCCTTTTTTATACTCTTCAATATTGTTATCGTTTGCTCCTCTTTAATGTCCCTGCACTCTTCTATCTTCTCCTCACTTTCAATTCCCTCTTCTCTCTCTTTTTTAAGTTTTCCCATCATACATTATATCCTATTCTCACCTATTCATCTGGTTAACTTCCTGCTATCGTCATTTTTTTTTTTAAATCTTCTTTACTTTGCTTCCCTTCTCACTCTTTCTTGTCCTTTGATTCTGATCACATGTTTCTCTCCTTCTCCTCTTCTCACTCTGTTCTCACTCTCCTCTTCTCACACTGTATAGCTCCTCCTATAAATACTTGCATGTTCCAAAAGCTTAGTTTGGCCTTGCTAATGAAGTTTCAGATGCACTTAAAGAGCTGCATGACTGCATGCATGTTGCATATATATTGTGTGGGTGTCCTTTTTTCTCTTATATACCTCATTATTCCCCCATTTTCAAATTCCCGATATTTTATATGAAGACTTGAGATTGTGAGTAAATACTGGTGTCATAAATATTAGGACTGTAAGTCAAGTCATATCAAGTCAAGAAGCTTTTATTGTCATTTCAACCACATATAGCTGACAGTGTATTGTGAAAAGAAAGAACATTTCTCCAAGACCCTGGTGCTACATAGACAACATACAACATATAATTACAAAACAGAAACAACAACACAGAGCTAGGGGCAGAAAGATGCAAACAGTGCAAGACAAGACAACAGTGCAGAAACAGAAAGCACAAAAAACAACACAAGAGGATACAGGACACATAGCGACATGTGCAACAGAACAGAACGTGCAAACTAAAGGAACTGTAAAACCAGTGGTATCTACTGTAATAATGTTTGTAAACATATATATAGCAGCCATAGTTTAGAGTATGAAGTGTGCAAAAATGGCAGTAGCAGCGGTTGACTTGACTAGAAATAGTATTAACTAGAAATAGGTTTCGATCACCCAGTGATTGAGTGCATCTTTGTCTTTGCAAGAATGGTTTTGGCAAAATAACTCTTATCTTGTATGTAATAAGACCAAACTGCCATAAGCAGTGGTCCAGGATCCCCAAATGGTCCACGAAGCATAACCAATGAGCCGATACATTTTTACTGCGATGGAAATCACAAGCCATTATAAAAGTTATTATAATGATTATCGACTTTTTATTGTTATTAGCATATCTCTTAAATCTAAATAGATTTAATCTAAATCTCAATAACTGAAAAACAAGCAGGCCTATGATAGCACTTTGTATTCTCTTCACTTATACTACATACCGCAGAACTGTACAGCTCCTGTTTTGTGGGACTACAATGTATGTGTGTGTGTTTGAGAGAGACAGAGAGAGAGAGAGAGAGAGAGATTTGATGGACAGGTCACTAGTGATTTATTTTTCAGAGCTTATTGATGCACATTCATGGGTCTGATACTTGCACACACACAATAACACGAAGGTCAGTAGCCCTTCCACCACACTAGCCTTAAATTTTGGCAATCAATACAAAACAATAACAATAAAGTGCACTCAGTCAGCTGTCATTGTGTATTTGCGAAAGAGGGAGCGAAAGACTTTCTGAATGCTTATTGCGATTCTTTTGCTACGTTGCACCTTGAACCAAGCTGAGGCTGATATCATCCAAAATTATAGATGACTCCTCAATCACAATACACACACACACACACACACACATACACACACACATACACATACACAAGGCTCTGTGATGCCCTGGTCATGGCAGCATAAAATCTGAGTCATTACTGCAGTATTGTGACACAGTTCTTCATTTCTCATATACCGACTGAGGCGTGATCAGTTTCGCGTGATCAGTTTCGAGTTCACTGTGTATAACCCCAAGAACCTTCATGTTTATGACTGTGTATTATTTGTAATCAGAATTTGGAGTAGTTTTCTTGTTAAGCCTCAAAGCAGTATCACTTTTTTACCACAGTGTGCATACAAATCATTTACATCATAAAAGAACAAGCTGAGGATACAGATAATGATTTGGCTTCGGAAGCAAGAGTAAAGGCTTTTAAATTAAAACGTCTAGTTTTGGTATAGAATAGAAAAAAAAACTGTTCTGGTCTGGTCTGTGTAACCCATTTGCGTCAGTGTTTGCATGTGTGTTTTTGGATGCTTTTCTGTTCACCAACTGTTAAGAGTGGTTACTGAAATTACTTTAGCCGCCTTGTCACATCAATCAAGTCTAGAAATCCTCCTCTGACACATCAGTCCACATTCCATGTAATCTCAAAGTATGTGGAAATCCCAGGGTATCATGATAGTCACAAGTCACATTTCCCCTATTCTCTTTGATGTAAACATTAAGTGAAGCTCTTGACATGTATCTGCAGGACTACAGTGCTGCCACATGATTAGCTGATTGGATAATTACATGAATGAAGAGGGATGGAGATTTTCCTCTCAAAGTGGGTCATCCCATGTGAGTGTATATAGAAGAATATAAGAATGCAAAATAAAAAGAGATACAATGGTTTACAAAATGGTTGCTTCTCCTAATAGAGAGGTTCCATTTGATTGCAGAACAATATACACTACCAGTCAAAAGTTTGGACACATCTTCTAATTCCATGGTCTTTCCTGATGTTTATTTCTTTCTACATTGTAAAACAATGCTGAAGGCGGCCGAAATACACAATAATCTCGTTTGAACAGTTGATATTGAGATATGTCTGCTACTGATGCTCTGTAAAGCCTTCATAACGGCTCTAATCTGAGGTGCTGTTAATTGGTGATTTCTGAGGCTGGTAACTCTAAATGAACTTCTCCTCTGCAGCAGAGGTCAGTTTTGGTCTTGCTTTACTGGGATGGTCTTCATGTGAGCCAGTTTCATCATGGTGCTTGATGGGTTTTGCAAATGCACTTGACAATACTGTTCTTGCAAGAACTATTCCAGAACACCTGACCTTCGTGTCTTAAAATAACAACTGACTGTTTTTTGTTGTCATTACATGTGGATTACTTAAGTCCATGTGTGTTATTTCATAGTTTTGAAATCTCCAGTATTGTTCTAGAATGTAGAAAATAAGTCACTAAACAAAAAAACATTGAATTAAAAGGTGGGTCCAAACTTTTGACTGGTAGTGTATTTGAACAAATGAACAATATTTTTTTTTTCCTGTTGCATTCCATGTGCAATTCGCAGAGCACAATCTGATCATGATATGATCATTCCCTAGGCAAACATTAAAATGATTGGTAGGAACTGATAACAAATAAAATGCTACATGTTTTTGTTTGACCTTCAAAATTGACCATTGGAGGAATTTTACAGAACAAGCAAGCATGTTGTGAGTTGCATTTTTATCTTATGAAGCTGCAATGTACATCTCTTATTTATTTATTTATTTATTTATTTATTTATTTATTTATTTAATTTTTTATTTTTTATTTTTTGGCATTTGGTTGTGTCGTAGCTTTATGGTGAAATGATATTAAAAAAAAAAATACACACACATCAGTCCATACCCTATAATGAGAAAACAAAATCCATATTTGAGATAAATTTTATTTATTAAAAAGAACAAACTGAAATATCAGAATGACCCTTTGCAACGAGACTTGAAATTTAGCTATGAGGTCAAAGGATCTACCAGTTGAGCTCAAAGCGAGGATTGTGTCAAATGTTCTGCTGCATGAAAGGCTCCCAAGAGCACAGTAGCCTCCATAATTCTTAAATGGAAGAAGTTTGGAACAAGCAGGACTCTTCCTAGAACTTGCCACCCAAACCAGACAGAGCAACTGGTAAAGAAGGGCTTGGTAAGAGAGGTGATTAAGAACCCAGAGGTCATTCTGGTTGAGCTCCAGAGATCATATGTGTTGTAATGGAGAAACTTGCAGAAGGTCAATCACATCAACTCTCTGAGTGTTTGGACTTTATGGCAGCATGGCCAGATGGAAGCCTCTCCTCAGTCCAAGACACATGAAAGCATGCTTTGGAATTTGAAATTCAGCCAATTTAAAATGGAAATCAAATCAATTGAATTTGCAGCAGATGGACACCAATCAAGATGTAGAAACATCTCAAGGATGATCCAGAGACATGGAATGCTCCTGAACTAAAGTTCAAGTGTCATCTCAAATCTTCTGAATACTTACGTCAGTGTGATATTATAGGTTTCTTTTCTTTTTTAACAAATTTGCAAAGTAAGCACAAATCTGTTTTTTTTGTTTTGTCATTATGGGATATGAAGTGTAGATTGATGTGGAAAAAAAGGAAAGTAAAGCAGTATAGCTTAAGGCTGTAACTTAACTTAGCTTAAGGCTGAATACTTTTTGAATGTACTGTATATACAAGGACATTTTATTTCCTTGGGTGCTCCCTGGAGCATCATATATTTATCCTGATATTATGTTGGGTTTACTCAGTTATAGAGCTCCTGCAAATAACCTGTATGAAAACCTTCTCATCGACATGCCTCGTAATTACTAACTGGAGTTTTAATTCATTCATCAAAAATCTGTAAATCTATAGAAAATCACTGAGATTCCTGTTTAAAATAATCAGGATTTAAACAAGATTTAGGCAATTAACACCTACTTTTAATTTTTTTTGTGTATGTGTAATGTAGGCTTTTCTGCTTTGGTAATAGAATTCGTGAAACCTGGATAAAACAAGGGCAAATATTACTTTAGAAAGACATTCCAAACTGCTGGCAAAAGTGAAATATCCCTAAAAGATGCCCTAGAATTTGACAATAACAAAAATCGTTTGTTATTTTGTAAGACCAGTCTTTTCACTTTGCTTCATGTGAAGTTTGCTATTTGCAGTGTGTCCCATTGTATAGTACTGTTGGTTCAAGGTTCTTTGTTTGTCACATACATATTACCTACATGTTATGTTATACAGTGAAATGCTTTTCCTTAGTTCCCTGTCCCACAGTGCAAACTAACTAACAACCTAATGAACAACCGAAACTATGGGACATAATTAAATATGTACATAATTAAAAGACAAAATAATGAAATATAAAAAAGGATAATAAAATATGGTGTATTATAGATAAGTATAATGTGATTAATTGCCTTTAGCAATGTAATAACTTTGTACAAGCTTCACATCATTATATATAACATTTTTTCTGACCATTTAAATTGTTTTTGATTAACTCTTATATGAAGTGCAATGGTGTCTCAATCCATTCATCTCAGTGTAGGCCATGGAGAGGCTTGGATTGTGGATTGGAAATGTATTTAAAACCCATACTATATTCAGAAGTGCATTATCACTATTAGAAATCTTGTGACAGCCTATCGTCTCTACTTGAACAAATAGAGTAATAATAAGTGTGGGTGTGTCAAGGTGTCTGGGCTTGTTAGCTGCTGCCACTATATTGCATCATACTCATGCACACTTGCATAACTGTCTTAGAGGGGTATTTTCTAGCTAAATAATGATATTCAAACAAATAATTGTCTCCTTTGAATTCAGACAGGTGGCCTTGAGAAACGCATAATATGATGTGCTCGATGGCAGCCGATTTAGACACCCAGGTGAAAACGTTCTGGCACTGTGTGACTGCTACCATGACACTCGTCTAAAAGCCACCGATAGGAGGATGACATAGGATGATGTTCTCATCATATGGGACAGCTACAAGTACAATTGTAAGTACAATGACAAATTGTAAACGAAAAATAACCTGATTACCTCAAGCTCACTGTGGAGAATGTTTGTGTTTATGCATGAGTGTGCATCATGCTTAATGATTCCGTAAGCAGAACAACACAATCAGTATAAGCATAATCTTCATTAACACACATTATCGTTATAGAATTTGCCAAGATCATCTTATACAAATATTGTAAAAAAAAAATAAAATAAAATATTTAGAGACAGAAAGACAGAACAATTATTGTTTGGATTTCTAAAACACTATCAAGGTTGTTAGAGCTTACGTTACATATCACACAGTATGATACTTCACCCAAATTTAAACACATAGGAATGCAGTTTTAATCTCATTATATTGTGATCTAGGACGTCAACTGCAGTATTTGTATAAGCTAATTTCAGTCTCTGTAGTGACAGTTTTCTGTAATGACATTGCATCCAATTACCCTCTGATGTGATGTCTTGTGATGTCATGTCCCGGAAATTTATCGGCTGCATGTCATCGAATGGCACACACAGTCTTGAAGAATCTGTTTTATTAAAAGTGTGATCATCAAAGGATAGAGAGAGAACAAGGAATGAAAAACAAGTACACCTGTAACAAAGCCATCAAAGGCAGGCAGGAAAGTCAGTTGTTGACAGCGCTGTTGGAGACACGGTTGTGTGCATGTAATGTGTTGAAGCACGCTTGTGAAAGTGTGTGCGTTTGATTTGATGGAGCTCGAGCAGGTGACCTGGCATTTCCGTGACTTTTAGAGGTGAGAAGAGAGCAGTGCTTTCTTCTTCCTTCCACTTTCCTCTTCCATTTTCCTTCGCTCCGTTTTTCCCTTTTCACACTTTCTTTCTTCACCATTTGCTCCACTTTTTCCTTTCCTCTTGCTCTCTGTCATTTTTTTTCCCAAATCTCATCATGTGCTCTACTATAAGATCTTTCCTCTGGGGTCACTAGTAGTATATCTTGCCCCCTGCACTTGGGTGTTTGACTACTCATCCCGTCTATGTCCTTTACTGTGTTTCTCTCTCAGTATCTACTGGTGCTTCCATACTGGTGCTTTCTCTTCATGTTACTAAATCTATCGATAGTCGTATAAGATACTCCCAAACAATGCAGGTTTAAATACAAATGTCAAAGTGTCAATCATTTTCCATTGCGAGTACTGTATCTGTCTAGACATTTTATTACATACATTTAATAGCTATAAGAGTAATATTGATATATAATTGTTCATCTATTTCCCAGAGATACTTGGAGAATCATTAGTTAAATTAGTGATTAGTATTAGCTAGCCGTGCCAACTAAGTTGGCTAACATAACAAGCTATTGAGTATTACACTGTCACTTATAAAGTGGGGAGTATTGTAACTAGATGTGATTTTTTTAATTAACTAATATAACACTGGTAGCTGACTGAATTTTCTGTAAATGCTTTTACAATGCTTTTATCCAAAATGACAGGCAGAATACTGAAAACTGAAATATAAAGGTCTTGTTTAAATATACAATAATTTGATGAGCTTAAAGCTTTAAATGCTAAGCCATCACTTCCTGCATATAGCCTGCACTGATTCACCCACTTTTACTATACAGTTATATCCATTCTAAAAAGAATTTCAGTGCTTTACTAAAACCAAAGTCTTCATATAAACCTATACTCAAAAAATATACTTTTTGTTCACCTTAAATAGTTGCTAAAACAATAGGCAGTTTACAATCCACTAATTTGAAGATGTTGACACAAAGCCTAAAACATTAGCTCCATATTTTGCATGCACACTATAATTCTGGTATTTTACTGTAAGCCAATGCAATCATTTATAGTATAATTCTGTAAAATAATAAAATGATATTTTGCTGTAACAGATACCATAAATTTACATCATTATGCCATATTGTACACACACACACACACACACAGACAAAAACAAAGCCAAGCACACTAAATTTGAAACCCCCTTAGAGGAAAATGTAAAATAGATACAAAACTTTTTTTTTATTTAAAAAAGACATACTTTCCTTTATCTGTCTCTTTTTTTTTGACATGGAGAAAGTGGTCAACACAATCTCCACTGGCATTTTACTCATGCACAGAAAAAATGTGCCCAATTATCAGCTGTGCCAGTCTTTATAGAGCTATTGACCTCCACCTTCTCTGTAGCTCTGCAATTTATTTTAACCCACACGACGTGTCTGCTGCTAATTAGATGCATTTCAAAGAAACACTCCAAGAGTGTAAAGAGGAAGAGCTGCAGACAGAGACAGAGAGGGAGAACGAGGGAGAGAAAGGGGCACAGAAAAAGAGCCGCATTATCTTACTGACTGGAGGTTCGACCCTTGTCTGAACGCTTTAAAAGGATGAAAGATTATAGTGTTTAAACGTAGCATTCAAACTACAGGGAGAGATGGGGATGGAAAGAGGGACTGACAGAGAGAGAGAGAGAGCGAGAGAGGTGGAGGACATGCAGTTAGGAGTTAGGACTGGACTCTAGAGAGTTTGGACATGTTGGACTTGATTTTGTGTGTGTGTGTGTGTGTGTGTGTGTGCATGTGTGTGTGTGTGGGGGGGCACATTCAGCAAATTCAAATACAATCAAATACAAACATTCTGTTACAACCATATTAAATATTCACCCAAATGCTCTGTATGCTATGTTTTGCACTGTTAACATTATTTAATCACAGCTACTATGTTATATAAAAAAGATCAATAAGTAATATATATATATATATATATATATATATATATATATTTTTTTTTTTTTAAACATATTGCGCAAAGCATCTAAGATTTTCTGGACATTTGATTAGACTTACTGGACTCGTAAATTGTTTTTCACTTCTCTGTATAGACCATTGGACTTGCAGGTAACGTGGTACAACTATGTGGCCATTTTCAAAATATGGAGCTTGCTCTGTAGGGGACTAGCCAGGCGTATGCTAGCTGTGCGCCACAGCGACCCAGGTGTCTTGCTACTTGTTTAGGAACTATTAGCTGGACGGAACCATATTGGGCACTGTGTTGGGTTCACCAGAAAGATTGACCCTTTGTGGCATTCAATACCTGTGACTTAGAACTGGGGAGGGCTGTGTGTGTGAGATGTCCATGTGAACTGATGAACCAGCTTTCAACTGGAATAACTTATAGACAAAGACATGCCACCAGAATTGTTTTGTGTCTGAGACTTTGCAAACCAGTGATTTAGAGAGATGTATCATTTTAGCAGATATCATAATACATTCTCAGAAACAAAGGTGCAAAATATGCACAAACAGTGGTGCAACCCCAGAGATTTCTTGTGAATAAATCTGCCAGATGCTTGTTCTATAAATCCTAAAGCTACAGTTAAGGTTTTTGGTGTATCCCTTGACACAGGCTTACCATATAAGTAAAAAAAAAAACAAACATATCCAAACTAAGGCATCTGGTAAACATACAATAACCTGAGAAGCTTGTAAATGCGTTCATAACCTCAAGATTAAAATATTGCAATATGTTGCTGGCTGGCTGTCTCTGTAAGTAAGCTTCAAAAGTTCAGAACAACAGTCTGTGTCATTACCAGGAAAAAAGTCAGACCTTGTTCAGTTTGCAGTGTCTGTGTAAGGATGACACTGACTACAAAGTTTTGCTTTTGACATTTAAAGCCCTTAATGGCCTTGGTCTGACATAACTTTCAGATTTCTTGAAGCATCCCAATGACTTCACATAACTGAAGCAGGTGTACTGTCAGTCTTAAGTCTTTAGGGTCACTTTAAACTTGATGTTTGATTGTGTGTGTGTGTTTGTGTGTATCCTGATTTCATCTTAATTTGGAGGACATATTGTTAATTTTGTTGAATTTATTTAATTTTATTTTTCAATTTTCCGTTTTACTCATTGTTCAGTTAAGGGGGGTAGATAATTAAGTTCACTTTATTTTCTCTTTGAAATTTTGCATATGGCCAAAGACATGCAAAAGTTCACAAACCATAATGTGTTTATAACTCCCTCTTAATATTTGTAGTTAAATAAACATGGTTGATCTAACAAGCGCTCCACCAACATCACATATACATTACAGCATGGTGAAATTCTTTCTTCACAAACCCCAACTTTATTTTTTTGGTGGTTGGGGTCAGAGCGCAGGGTCAACCATGATGCAGCACCTCTGGAGCAGAGAAGGTTGGGGGCCTTGCTCAAGGGGTCTAGCGATGGCAGCTTGAACCCCGATATTCCGAGCAACTACCCAGAGCCTTAACTACTTGAACCACCACGGCCCCTAAAAATAAATTAATAAAGTATAATAAAGTGTATCTATCTATTGAACAGGAGAAACAACTGAAATTTCAAGTAAGTGTGCATTGTAGGTATCTCTATATTGTAACACACATGCAAATGTTTAGAAGAGTCAGATTGAGTTAGAATTTGAATCAACATAAGCATTTTAAAAATCAACATAATTATCGATATAGCCTGACTGATATTTATCTCTGGGTAAATATTGGTGGGTTTTTTTTTTATCTACTCCAAATATGGCCCACGGTTCTCTAAAGTAGCCATGAAGAATATAAACATGACATATAAACATGTTCAGAGAAATTCTGTCAGAGGCCTTCGCCATGCAGTAACTCAGAGCCATGCTTATTTCCATATTTAAACTGAAAGCCATAGCTGTTGTAGTCTGTATCCTCTGGACTAATCCCTCTGAATACAATAATAATTGCTGCACATTCAGATGCAGGTGCTTCAGTAATACATACTGAGCAGTGTCTAACTTCCTGCACTATGGCCTTGATCCAAATATCTACAGTAAAGCAAAAAAGACAATCTGCTTTAAAAAAAAAAATCCACTTGAAAAGACATGTACCATGTCTACTGAAAGCAATGCTTTTCTTTAAGCCAGAAGTTCTATGCCAGTCAAACAATGTTCTATCTCTTGAACAGCACAATTTTGAATCCCAATGATTTAAAAAGATTATTGTTTCTGTTTATCATGGACATCAGTATAAATATCTAAATAGCTTTCTAAAGCTAAGTAGTGAATTACTGGTATGTTTATGTAAAGATGATGTGGTACTGATGTGGTTGCTGGTACTGATCAGAAAGAATTGGGATGTGTGTGTGTTATGGATGTAGAGATTCATCACTCTGCTCTTAGCTCCATCACATTTGGTGTGCTTGCATGCGAGTATATGTTTCTTAATAACCTGACCATTGCAAGGATGATGCTATCCAAAGATATCAAAAAGTGAGAAAGAGTAACACTCACACATACAACCTCATGCAGCTGACGCAGTAGCCGTGCAAGTGGCGAATGTGTGATCTGAGAAGCCAAGTGAATCACTAAGACAGCAAAGATACAATGGTAAAGCCAGCAGAGAGAACAGAGACAGAGACTCAGAGGGATCAATAGGATTTCATTAAAATACAATGGGGGGGAAAGAAGCCTTTATTCTTTAAGTGTTAACTGTTTTACCGTAAGATATTTATATACATAGAACTCTGATGCTTTTATTTTTATATCTCCTTCTTTAACTTGCATTTCTATTTGTCGCTTTGTCCAGCTTTGGATTTGTCAGTCTGGGAATTCGCAGTGTGAATTTGGTGACTCACTGGATGAAGTCTTGCACATACACCAATTGCATGGCTACTGCATCAGCTACATGTTGTATGTGTCTTTGATTTCACAGTTAATCATTTATGATTCCAAGGCTTAAAATGTATGCACAATTAAAATTGAAATACAATGAATCAATCAGTTTGTCTCATTCTATCTGGATCAGCATTCAGCCAGCTAATGCTCATAGCTGAAAGTAAAGGTTAAGGATTATTGATGACAAACATGGAGAAAAGGAAATGGCAATCTATTAGGTATTAAAACACGTGATGATTTTCTTAACAAAATCTGTTTTCTAAGACAATGTAGAGGTGAATCTGCCTGTATTGTGTTCCGCAAAAAAAAAAAAAATCTCAAAGAAATTTTGGCTTGAATTGAACTCTTGAACTTATTAGCCACACACAGCTACAGGATACAACAGCTATACAGCCCCATGCTAATTCTGTGACTTTCTTTAATAACTTAATATCACTAATCACAGTGAATTTGACTGTGGCATGGTTTTTGGTGCCATGTAGGCTGGTTTGAGTATTTCAGAAAGTGCTAATCGTCTGAGATTTTCACAAACAGCAGTCCCTAGACTTTACACAGCATGGTGCCAAAAGCGAAAATCATCCTGTCAGCAGCAGTGTTGTGAGCAGAAATTCCAGCCTCGATGTGTCTCCATGCAGAACATGCTCAGGGTTAATTAACATGGACTTTGTTTGTCCTGTGAGATTCATATTTGACCTCTCACTTACATCCACATGAAAGTATAAACCTTCTGCTTCTGTGATGTGATGAGGTCCCAGTCTGAATCCACACCTGTAGTCTCAACCAGATGCTCTGACAAAAGAAGGGATGCAAATTTGGCCCCAGTCAAAAGAAATGTCAGATGATCTTTAAAGAATTGTTTTAATTGTAATTTTAATGAGGCTAGAAAAGTCTACGAAATCAAATCCAGAATCAGACAAATTGTCTATAAATGGGGGAAATTCTCTATTGTTGCTATTGTACCATTTTGCAAAGATCACAGCAATACAAAACACTAAAGGAGTTTGAAAAAAGAAGACGGCTGATTGGAGAAAAAAAAACTATTGTTTCTAAGTTTCTTTGGGGGTGTTTAGCCTGAACAGCTTCAAATCACTAAGGGAACAATTAATTCATTAATGCTTCAAGAAATCTTCAAGGAGAAATGCCAATGTAGTGATCTGTCACCTAAAACCTAATGATGCAATAATATATTTTGCAGTTTGCAGTCATAGTGTCAGGTTAAACCACCGACAACAGCTACAGGACCTTGTCAAACGAAAAACTGTTCATATTATTGCAAAACTAATGATTAGTCAAATGCATTATTTTGTATTATGTATTATTTTGTAGAAGGAGAGCAAAGTGCTGTAATGATCCATTAGCCTCTCTCTGAGATGCAATCATAGATTTAATGCCAGTCCGGATTTATCCAGACTAACAGCAAAGTCAGTTTGTGTAATGATACAGCCTTCATGGGTTCATGATCTTAGTGAACATGTTTCAGGTTTAAGTTGATACAACTGAAGAAAAATATATGAATATGAAATATATGAATAATCCACAATAAGAGTTGACAGCAATTTATTTCTTATAGTGTCATTAATACACAAGGCTGTAGGGCTCAGTGGTGTTTGGGAGTTGGCTAACACTTTGCCCTGCAGCCTTCCCTCACATTCATATAAGGATCTGTGCTGACTATCTTCCTGAAATTGTCCTGTACTGTTCCTATTTCCCTTGTATGTGCATCTAAACTTGCCCTCAGTCACCACATAACTTGTTTTTACACTCTGTACACACACTTCCATGTGCACCTTATTACTGACTGCATCGGTTATTCTAATATGTCAGCTCCCACTGCCTCAAAGTAAATGGTTCACCAAAGGACCACCACTGAGCAGATACTGTTATATTTGGGTGATGAATCATGTCAGTAAAGCATTCACACTTACATAGTGTGTGTGTATTACTTTTATAAAAGTACTGGGTGAACCAGTGTTGTTGATCTGACTATATCTCTTGATATATCTAGATCCTTTCAAAGTGACCTTATGAATATTAAACTGTATCCAAGCCAAGTGCTTGGTCCTTGATAAAATTGATAAACCCTCACGAGGCTATTGCAACTTATTTGAAGGATTTTGAAGTCCTAAGATAAACACAGGATATTTTTATGGTTCCTAAGAAGGTACAAGACTACAGAACCCAGGTGAGATTATCATGGGTTAGCAAAATTAGTAAAGGTGCATTTTTTAGGAAGTTCAGATGATTTATTTATGCATATTTGATCACCTGCAGAAGGTGTGTCATAAGGACAGTAAGTAGTAGAGCAGAAAAAGTGTCTTGGGATCTAGCAGAATTCTACTGTATTGTTAGGAATTAGTAGGAGAAAGTAACTCAACACCCAATATCTAAGGTCCTTTACACATTCTTCAACTGGTGTCTTTCTTAAAACATTTAGCATTGAGTCATCAGCATAGCAGTGTAAGCTAATTTCAAAGGTAACACAGTGTATTTATAAATGGATCACCATCTGATAGATAAGACTTGAGCTTGGAAAAGTTGTTTCCTTAACTTGAACCCAGATTTTCTAGTCTATATTGAAGAACATTGTAATCTAGGGTATCAAAAGCTGAACTGAGACCAAGTAGCACAAACAAGGAGAAACAACACTACAAGGTCAGTAGTAGGTCACTTACAACTTTAAGCAAAACCGTTTCAGAACTGTGGTGAGGAGTGAACCATGAAGGTTGAGCTTAGCTGCTGTGTTATAACCTTTTTCTTGCAGATAAAAAGATACTGGTCCTATACTATATTTCCGATAATGTAAAACTGGGACATACTGTATATTTATCATTTGTTGACTGTTTTTTATCCAAGATATTAATCAGTTTTGGAACATTTTCCATTATGCACTAGTGTGCACTGGAGAGGAAAATAGCTTTACCTAAATTATAAACTTCTAAATATATTAATCTAAGTTCGTTTTTATTTATTTCAATATTTTAACTTCAACAATATTTGTTACTTTTACTTTTATACTCCAAAGTGACTTAGAGTTGGGTTTTGGTCAAGGATCCAAAAGTGGCAGCTGGTGGTGCTGTGATCTGAACTTACAACCTTCAGCTTAGTAGCCCAAAGTCTTAACCACTGAGTCCCTATCACTTTCACTTATGTCCTTAATGACATATCATAAATGATGAAATGATGTCATATAAATGTGAGAATGTACCATATAGTATGTATTATTTTTTAATAAGAATTGTACGATACAGTGTCTGCTCTACTATAATACTAAATACCTTCTCTCTGTCAAAACACACTACTACTACACACAGTTGAGTGATTTGGGTGCTGCACTTCTCTGCTAAGCCTCTTAGGCTGGTGCCGCTCTACTACAGTGTGTTTTGGAGTGTGCATGTGACATTTGGTTGGTCTAAACAGGATTAGTGCAGAAGGACAGCACACTCATCCTGAACACACAGACTTGATGCTAACACCACTAGAACTTCACACTCTGTATTGTGCTATGAGTTTTGATGGCTTTTGATGATTCAGCTACAGACATGATGATCTGTTGCTACAGTAAAGGTCAGCTAAGGTCTTGCTACTTTTTTTGCTTTGTTTTATGCAGGAAGCTTTACATAGGGTCCAGACTAGCACCAATAATACTATTTTAACATAATTATATCCTGCAAATGACCCATTGGGCCATGTCTCCTACATGATTCTGATTCTTTCTTCTTTCTGCACAGTACCTGAGCAAACTTTTGGTCTAATTTGCTCTGTCATGCTTGCAGTATGAATTCCTCAAATAATGAATACTAGAGCAGGGGAGAGAACTTTTTCCTACAAAGCCCCTGCTGTGGAATAGTCTTCCAATTAGTGATTGGGGTTCAGTCTTAATCTTAACTCTAAGGTAAAAACCCAGTTGTTTAGTCAGGCATTTTATAACATAGCTTTCTGTGTTAAATGTGCAGATCTCTGGGGTTCATGGACATAAAATGTTATGGTAGACTGGCATGTTTTGATACAAATGACTTCTCGTGATGCCTGATCCTGACATAACTCTGATGCTGACCTCCAAAAGATGATTGATCTTTGAGTTTGGTTTCTCTTAAGGTTTCTTTCTCATATCAGTTTTTCATTGCCAAAGTCAGCTGTTTAGGGTCTAGAGCCTGAACTACAGCCTGATCTACTACTGTAAAGCTGCTTCTGCTATGTCTTTTGCCAAATGTACTACACAAATAAAACTAAACTGAATGGAAAATAAATTAATCTTCAATATGGCTGCCACAATTTTAAACAAATTTAATTATTTCTAATAATCACTACAGTTGCCTCAAATCTCAGGTGACATCAAAGGTGTAGGTATGGACATTCCATTATTTAATTACAGTAACACAATATCAGTGAAAATACTCCATAAAGAACAGACAATTATTTGTGTGTGTGTGTGTGTGTGTGTGTGTTCCTCCCGAAGATTCTGCAGCAGTCTGAAATAATAATATGAAGTAATTATTAACCTCTACTCTCTACTTTACAAGAGGATGTCAACAAAATTGCTTTGCAAAAAATCCCTAATGTTTATTTTACACTCTATTTATTTATATTGCTATTTTGCTGTTTTGTTATGTGGGTCAGCTTGTGTCTGTGGACATGCTTGTACCTGTGCATTTGTTAGCTAAATTGAAAAATGCCTTGTTAATTGTTTTGAAGTGTTAATGAAAAAAAATAAAAAAATCTACAAGAATGATGAAAATTTCATCTTTTCAACAGTTTTATCTGTTATTGTACTTAATTATGTTGTACAACGAGGCTAGGTAACACTACCAATCCATATATATATATATATATATATATATATATATATATATATATATATATATATATATATATAAATATATATGTATATATGTTTATATACTGTAGCAAAAATGGTTAAATTGATAAGATGTTTAAGTAACTTTACTGCATTGTAATGCAGTATTGTAATGGATTTCCATTCATGGTCACTGCAATCTTTGTGGATTGATTGATTTTATGGCCTGGTTTTGTGAACTCAGCATGGATTGATGACAATACGGAATCATTTGGAATATTTCTGTCATTGTATAATCATGTCCTATTGACTAAATATAGAAAGATTGTCATGACTTATGTCAAGTGATCGTGTTCTTTGAATTGACATTTTTGCAAGTCTTTGTCCAATTTCATTTATCATTTTGCAATGCTTGGGTTTTTAGATTTTTTTCACAAAAAATAGGGAAGCAACCAAATACAAATACATTATGTGTATTGTAGCACACTGATTAGGGAAACACAGAACAGCACTGAGACAGGGTGAACGTATAACAGAAAAAGGCTTTATTAAACAATTTGAGGCAGCACAGAAAAATTAATTTTAAGTGGCTTTGGCATAGCTACTTGTCCAGCCCATAGCTAAGGGAGCCTTTTTGTAACCTAGTGTAGTGGCGAGGCTAAGGCTGGAGCTGGAGGGCTGAAGAGGTTGCTGGAGGCTTTGGAGCAGGTGCTGGAGGTGTCAGAGGTCTGGAGGTGGTGTCAGCTTGGGACCATGGCAGAGCTTTGTCAGTCCGATGAGGTTTGAGGCTATCTGGAAGATTCTGTGGAGAAAGACACAGAGAATGGAGCAGCATTAGTTCCGTCTGAAGACAGCTCACCTTCTTTTTATGCAAGAGCCCAGCTTCCATTGTAGACTTCTCTCTGAGGGTGAGGATTTCAGCGGCACTCCTGATTGGCCAGCGCAGATTTGGCAGGCTTTTGGCCACCCCGCCTTGCATTCTTTGGCGATGCTGTCTGTGGTGCTGATCCTCCGCTGCACTTTGACAGTGCCGCTGTCCATTGTGCTGATCTGCCACTGCCACTTTTGAGGTGAATTTTAGAGGGCAAAGAGGGTTTTTCTGACAGGTGTTGTCCACAGAGGGTGTGGGCATGAAAGAGATCATCCACATTGCCAAGCTGGCTCCTGGCTCTGTGCTGGACCTGAAACAAGAAGTCCTGCAATGAATGCAGCATCCTCTTGAGTGTCTAATTGAACTGCTCCACAAGTACATCAGTTTGAGGAAGGTAAATGGATGTCCTGAGGCATTTGACCTGTAACAACCAACAGGGCATACCTTGGTCTGTGAGGATGTCTTTTGGAATGTCCAATATCCCGGGAGGTGGCCTTCCAACTTGTGACTGGCTCTGGGAAAGCAGGTTGCATAGTCCATCATTACCAGGATGTATTAATGACCCTGGGCTGATTTCAGGAGCAGCCCGAAGAGATCCATTCCAACCCTCTCAAAAGACATTCTGATGATGGCCAGGGGGATAAGAGGTGATGGTGCTGGTTTCTGGGGGGCCGTCCGCTGGCACTTGCTTGGACTTTTGCTTGCATTGTGAAGCTGTCCTGAAGTCCTGATTGTGAAGTTTTTCCAGCATATTCTGGGGTCTCAAGTGACCCCACCATGGATGGATTTTGGAGCAGGGAACTGTTCTGGAGCAGGGAACTACCAGCAGGTCACATATTTGACCACAGCATTCTGTGCGGTAGTACAGCAGCCTATCCCATACTAAGAAATAGGAGGAGGGGAGCTGAGCCCTTGGGTCCATATTTGCCCCATCCACTTGCAGCACCTAGCCTTAACAGTGCTTCACCCGGCATGTGCTTTTTGCTTTCTGTTCCTTGCTGAAGTGCCCATCCTAGGTGGTCTGTCAAGACACAGAGGAGAGGATTAGTATTGGTACCAGACTCACCTGGGGAGAAGGGCTCTACTTTTTGGTTCTCCTGAGCCAGTGGACACACTTGGGGTTTTAGTCTTCGGGAAGGTCTGGTCCTGGTGGCGGCTCCCATGGCTGTTTGGGAGCCCAAGGCAGTGGTATGAGTTCTGGTTGCATCAGCATCGGCTCATCCACAGGTCCCCGGGCAGGGCAGCCCTCCAGATTCCTCTGCTCCCCATGGGGCTAGACCTTGTGTTGGCGTTGGGACTGGGGGCTGAGTGGAGGAAGGCAGACAGCTTTCTCTGCTTTGTGGCTGATCTCCAGTGTGGCCATAGCATACTCAAGGGTTTTAAGGAGCTCTTGGGGTGAAGACGTTCTTTGGAGGCCCACAGCTTGATGTTCTTATGTTCAGCAGGGAGGCCCCTAAGGAACCGATCCATGACCACCCTCTTGGTGATGTCCTTTGGCCGAGAGCTGGTCAGTGATCCGGAGCAGGTCATCAATTTGGGACCGAGGGTTTACAGCCAGGTTAGGTCTGCTCAAACATCTCCAAGTAGGCCTCGATGTCATCCTCTGCTGTCATTTTGGAAAGGAGGCTTTGGAACAGGTTTTGGCTTGGGGGCATAGCAGAGCTTCCTCAGTCCGGCGAGGTTTGTGGCTATTCCAAAGATTATGTTGAGAAAGCCACGGAGAATGGCATAGCATTAGTTCTGTCCAAACACAGCTCACCATTGTTTCATGCAGGAGCCTGGCTCTCCACTGTAGACTTCTCTCTGAAGGTGAGGAGTTCAGTGGAGCTCCTGATTGGTCAGCGCAGTTTTGGTGGGCTTTTGGCCTCCCTACTTTGCACTATGGTTTAGTGCTGTCCATGGTGCTGATCCGCCACTGCCATGCTTGTGGTGCCATTTTAGAGGAGCAAAGAGCTGTTTTCTGCTGAAAGTGTCATGGTATGGTACAAATAATGTTTTCTAAAAGGTATAAGTACAGAGATAAGGTCTAAAATTCTTTTTTTAAGTGATTTTTCTCCAGTAGTCTGACCTAAAGCCTGTCTTAATGAGCTCCAAAGTAAAACCAACTATACTGCTACAATATTTCTATACAAACTGTCTCAAAATTACAAATAAAGTATGCTTTTATTTATAGAAATGTATAGAACGACTGTTTCTCATAGCCCACGCGGGCTGTGCACAGGTCAGCATACCTCTACTTGTACATATATTGTGTGTTTTTCATTGTTCATTAGAGTACTTTTTTTTCCTTATTAAAAGAACATCTTCCTTCTGGCATTATAATGAAATGTTGCTTAAAGGGCATCATTTTTGACTCACAGAAGCACAGTGTCACAGCTTTGCAGTAGATTTTGATGGTGTGTCCAGTGAACATTTCTGATCTTACCAGGACATAACAAACCTAATAGCCTGGGGGTAGTGTTTCTTGGAGCTTATTTGTAGGATTCACATTTAATGAATTTAATACATGGGTGTATGTGGGTGGCACAATGGATGACTGCCTTACCGCTATAGGGTTCTAGGACCTATCCTGAACTTGAAATACTGTTTTGCATGTTCTAATATATACTGCTATATATACTTGGGTTGGGGCAGCATTGCTGTCAGTCAAGGCACACATCTAATGGAATTCTATGCCAGACACGACAGTCTGTCTCAAGCACAGGTCATTTTCTTAACTTCCCTTCCAATATCCCCACTGTGGCCAGACCTTCTCAGTGCACCCCCAACAGGCACACACATAAAACACTTTAATTTACCAATGTAGTTGTGTTTTTTCCATGCCATTTTTCTTTCATCCTTCGGTTTCTGCAATGCACTCCATCACCTCTAACTCCATCTCTGATGAGCTGTGCTGTGTTTCATTTAAGTTTACTCTCACCTTGTCACGTTTACTCTGTCTTCCCTTCATTTTCCTCCTTTCACCCCATGTCTCCATCTCGTTCTCTTGCTTCCTATTCTCCCCCATTCTTGTCTTATTCGTCATCTCCTCTATTTCACAGTCTATTTCTCCTGTTCACTCCCTGTGTGTCCTTACCCACCCCCCCTCTTGTATTTCCCAATCTATACAGTGCATTTAGAAAGTATTCAGACCCCTTCATTTTTCCACATTTTGTTATGTTGTGGCCTTGTGCTAAAATGTTTTAAATTAATCTGTTTTCACATTAATCTACACTCCATATCTTGTGATTTCAAAACAGATTTGTTATGACTTTAAAAACTGATTAAAAAAGTAAATAAAAAATTACATAGACATAAGTATTCAGATCCCTAACCCAGCACTTTGTTGCAGCAACTTTGGTAAGTGATTACAACCGCAAGTCTTTTTGAGTATGATGTGACAAGCTTTTCACACCCGGATTTCGGGATTTTCTGCCATTCATTTCTGCAGATCCTCTCAGGCTCTGTCAGGTTGGATGTGGACTGTAGGTTGACAGTTATTTCCAGGTCTCTCCTATGTTTGATTCTGGTTCAAGTCTGGGCTCTGGTTGGGCCACTCACGAACATTCACAGAGTTGTCCCTAAGCCACTCTTGCCTTGTCATGGCTGTGTACTTAGGATCATTGTCCTGTTGGAATATGAACAGTCTATGGACCTGAGCTCTCTGGAACAGGTTTTAAGGATATCTATTTATTTTGCTCCAGTCCATTTATTTTCCTTCTGTGCTGACCCGTGCCCCAGTCCCTGCTGCTGAAAAAACACCACCACATTTTACCATACCCCCTTTACAGTGGAGATGGTATTGTGCAGGTGATGAGTGGTGTCTGGTTTCCTGCAGACACAATGCTTAGAAATGAGGCCAAATATTTTAATTTCATTAGGCCAGAAAACATTGTTTCTCACATTCCTTTAGATGCCATTTGTAAAAGCAGGCTTTCATGTGTCTTGCACTGAAGATAGACTTCCATCCACTCTGCAATAAAGCCCAAACAGGTGGAGTTTTGCAGCAATAATTGACTTCCTGCAAGTTTCTCTCATCTCCACAAATGATCTCTGGAACTCAAC
Source organism: Hemibagrus wyckioides (assembly GCF_019097595.1). Lineage (NCBI taxonomy): Eukaryota > Metazoa > Chordata > Actinopteri > Siluriformes > Bagridae > Hemibagrus > Hemibagrus wyckioides. Next base: position 7,892,643 of record NC_080728.1, read on the forward strand.
CATTTGGTTCTTGGTCACCTCTCTAACAAAAGCCCTTCCCCAATTGTTCATTTTGGCCTGGTGTTCAGCTCTAGGAAGAGTCCAGGCTGCCCAAGACTTTTTCAATCTAAGAATTATGGAGGCAACTGTATTCATGAGAGCCCTCAATGTCACAGAAACATTTTTGTAGCCTTTCCCAGATTTGTGCCTCAGCAAAATCCTGTCTTTGAGCTTTACAGGCAATTCATTTGACCTCATAGCTTGGTTTTTGCTCTGATGTGCATTTTTATCTTCTAGACCTTATATAAACAGGTGTGTGACTTTCCAAATCATATCCAATCAATTGAATGTGTGCCATTTGACTCCAGTGAAAGTGTAGAAACATCTTAGGGATGATGCAGAGAAATGGGATGCACCTTAACTAATTTTTAAGTGTCATAGCAAAGGGTCTAAATACATATATCAATGTGATATTCAGGATTCTGTTTTCTTTTCAGCGAATTTGCAAAGTAATCATATATCTTGTTTTGGTCTAGATATAAATTTGAAAACCTTCACGATAAAACCTGCTATGAAACATGTTATTTCAGCCAAAACCAGGACTTGCAAAGGTCAAGGCAAGACTGAGCCATAAAGGGGTCCAAACCACCACTAGACTTAAGGTGTTCAGGACCCATTGTTGGGGCTATATTCATTCACCATATAATGAATCTACAACTGTTTCAACTAAAATATAAATAAATAAATAAAAATAAAAAAGAAGTATTCTCTGAGCAGAGAAACACAAACCGGCAACCCTTATGGACAGTAATTAAAACACAGAACCTGAATGACTTAAATGTGTGCAATAGTGATAAAAAGAACAGCAAGATTGCCATGGCAAGCAAAACTGAAAAGACCTGCAGCTATTTTGACAAAGTACCCACAACATAAAAGAAATTCATAAAGTGGGAAAATAACCAAAGGTACACAGAGGTGTATTATAATCTAGGTGTACAATTTTTTTCTTCGTCTTTTGCAACAACATTTTTGTCAAAAATATCCTGGTGACACTGGCTTAGCCGACAATAATATAATAACTCTCACAGCAACTATTATACTTCAATTGTACCTGATTAATGTGCTTTTTCACCATGAATATCATTACTAAGAATTATTTCAAAATACATATTCATTACAAATACAAGTTTAAATATGCCCAGTAGTGAGTGTTGAAGAAGGTGCTGTTTGTTGTAAAAATGACATTCTAATAAATTTCTGACCTAAACATTCAGCTAATCAGTTTGTTGTGTGGGCAGTAGTTGGTTGGAGTGGTCTGCAATTGGAGTGGTCCTTACTGATGCATTTATGTAGTTGCTTGGAAAGAGAAAATGATTAAATACTTGATAATCGTTTTGATTTCACCTCCACAACATGAATTCTTGTTCAGTTTGTTGTTTGTGTGCTATAGACGAAAAAAATCTGAATATGAAAATAATTGCAGTAAAGAGTAAGTAAAGAGTAAAGTAAAGAGATACGATACCACAAGCTAAGCATCAAACCTCTTTGTAGCCATACAACACACTCTACTCTGAACTGTTAGCAGGTAGAATGTTATGTTCTCAGGACTTATTTGCAGCAAAGTCACTGAAAAATCCAGGTCGAATCCACTCTCCAAAATTTTTTTGTCTCTTTTCTTTATTATGCCACATGTTTTACTACCCCTCTTCCTCTATTGCCATTTTTTGTACTGCTTGATCTGATTGCTTGTCAGAAGTGTCGAATAACAAACTGTGGAAGACCCTGAGTGTTCATGGTATTTCATACAAGTAGAAAATCTAAGATGGGGCAGGCAGTAAACAGCAAAGAGTAGTAGGTAAAAGCTCTATTTTTATTGTTGTCTCTTGAAATAAAATGGTGCCACTTCATCTGAGGTTAGGGTATTTTTAGTGTGGCCTCATATAGATGACACAAAATCATCATTTTAAATCAGTAATATTTATTTAAAAGCATGCTACTGACATGTATTGCATGTTCTGTTACTACTTGATTTAAACCTGTGGATATCTGAAAGATTAAAGTCTGTCAAACATGCCCAACATCAGTACCTGACCTCACAATGCTCTTGTGGCTGAAAGGACAAATTCAATTTCAATTCAATTCAGTTTTATTTGTGTAGCGTTTTTAACAATGGACATTGTCTCAAATCCCTACAGCCACACTCCAAAGTCTAGTGGAAAGCTTCCTCAGAAGAGTGGAGGTTATTGTAACTGCAAAATGAGGACTGGATCTAGAATGGGATGTTCAGAAAGCACATGTGGCTGTGATGCTTAGGTGTTCATTGGCCATATAGTGTGTACATAAGAGCACCATATACCTATAATGCACACTATATATCTATATAGTCTTGAACGCAAACGGTAGTTTATTAGATTTCTAAATGGAAAATTGTTAAGTCTCAGAGTCGCTGACTATTTGAATGAAATGCTAAGAAAAAAAAGTGTACTTAGTTCCTTTGGCAAAATGGTTTCTATTATCTGCACTATTAACAGTGAGAAATCACCCTAATTGTCTGTGCATTACGAGGCTATCATATGTGATTACTCCTGTAATAAAATAGCATTGACATTACAGCCAGATACATTATCAAAAGCTGCTATGATCCGTTGTTCACTTTATTTGTTCTCTGAGATCTAGCTTTTATTGAAGAATGACCTTAAGGTTATAAAAACACAGTTACATTGTCTTTAGGTACGTCATATTGCTTTAGGCCTTATGCCAGGCATGCACTACTATCATAAGCCTGATTTTATCTCCAATTTGACTAACAATTGTTGCAAAATTGCTAGTGATTTTTACCCTAAATGCAGTCGACCAGCCTAGACATTTTGGTGTCTGATATTTGTTTCTTATCTTGTACTGGATCTACAAGATTAATGTAGCTAACAAGTAATGGATGAATATATCACTCAAAATCTTTTGGATAAAGTTTGTGAATGGGACACATTATTTATCCAAATTGATGGTTTTATGAAATTCTGGCATATTGAGAAGTGACTAGGCAATGTAACAAATTAGGCCATTATGTGATTAGGAAACATTATGGGAGTGAATGTGACATGGATTTAGACTAATGCAACCATCCTGATATTTCTGAGATTTTACTGTATTTCAGTGTAGTTTGCTCCCTAATATTTTATCATTATGATTTCCCACAAAAACACAAATGCTGTTTGAATGTTCCACATACACTGATCAATCATAACCACCTGCCTAATATAGTGTTGGTCCCCCTTTTCCTGCCAAAGCAGCTCTGACCCATCATGCGCTGTGTATTCTGACACCTTTCTATCAGAACCAGCATTAACTTCTTCAGCAATTTGAACAACAGAAGCTTGTCTGTTGGATCGGATCACAAAGGACAGCCTTTGCTCCTCACGTGCATCAGTGAGCCTTGGCCATCTATGACCCTGTCGCCGGTTCACCACTGTTCCTTCCTTGGACCACTTTTCATAGATACTGACCACTGCAGAGCGGGAACACCCCACAAGAGCTGCACAATTCAGCCCTTGTCAAACTCGCAAAATCCTTACACTTGCCCATTTTTCCTGCTTCTAACACATCGACTTTGAGGACAAAATATTCACTTGCTGCCTAATATATCCCACCCACTAACAGGTGCCATGATGAGGAGATCATCAGTGCTATTCACTTCACCTGTCAGTGGCCATAATGTTATTTTGTGAACCTTTTATTGGTTTATCCTGTTTAACTAGTGTCTGTCTATTAACAATTCTATCTATTTATTGCTTTCTTGATGTGGTAATATACATAGCAGTGGCCATTAGGCCAGTTAAAATAGGTTTGAAAATCTTTTTATTTTTCATAAATGAAAATGATTATTTCTTTTCACATGCAATCAAGAAAACAACTTCTCAACCTTGTGAAAATCATCTGGGGAGGATTCAGGAATAGATGTGCAAATAATGAGGGTGTGTGTGCATAAAGCGAGTGTGGACCATATCTTGGACAGGATATGACTATCTGTTTCCATTAAATTCGGAGTATGGAAAGTAAGTGTGTGTGTGTGTGTGTGTGTGTGTGTGTGTGTGTGCATTTGAGTGTATGTTTGTCTTCATTTGTGTGTGTGGGTCTGCATTTGAGTATGTAAAAGTTTCTTTAATGGCACTCAGTCAAGTTCAAACCGAGTGCACTTCTCTGGAATCTACTTCTGGCAGGCCAGATAAGCAGAGCTCAGAGTGAAGCACATTGAAGATGAACCACACACTATAATGTAAATATACAGCAGAACTCCACAGAGCAGCACACAAACTTAAGATTAGGTTTAAACATTTTCCAGTGGAGTACTAATGTTACCAAGAGAAAGAAAATATCCCATATACTAATTTCAGTCAACTAGTTTAAATCTATTTAAATCTTCTTCTTCACATATGCCTGACTTATTGAGTTAGTTTGCTTCCTCAAATATACCCCAAGAGGTCCTTTGGGTGTTAGAAAGGCATAAACTGACCAGATTCAAGCTTTTATCCCAACATGAAGCCATTGTATAGGTATGCGGTATGCATAAATCCCATTATGTGAGCAATTTCACATCTTATGAGCCATGGAGAAACTTTAAATGAACTAATGCACATCAGCAAGCTCAGTGGCTACAATTCAGCTGAAGCTCATTTGTGTGTGTGTGTGTGTGTGTGGTGTGTGTGTGTGGTGTGTGTGTGTGTGTGAAATAATTCAAGGTCCATTATCTAAGACATTCAGTATGGCAAGAATAGCTTTTATGAAGACAGAAGGCATAAACATCTTACAGTCTTCACCTGTGGCATGTAGTATTTACACTATTTACACTAATCGTCATGGGAGGTATAGATATCCTTGCAGTGTTTATAGACTTCAACACACCTGGAGGTTTTCCTTAACTCTTAAATCAAAACAGTACTCTCACAATGGAGTTGTACACTTTGCATTCTGGGAAATCCTCTCCTTATGAAATGATAGAAGGTAGTAAGTACAGCACCAAAACTGGGACAATGAATAACATCTGTTTTTATTCTAAAAATAGATGAAAAAAAGGTATGGTTTTATACTGTAGTATTTTTGTCTTTTTTGGTTGTCTGGGTCAGACTGAGAAAGTACATGCTTCTAGTAGTAGACATTAAAAAAAAGTTCTGCAGTGTGAAGGTGTCAGGTCTTCAGCACTGTCGTTTTTGGATTAATGTAGGATAAAATTATTGTTATTTTCACACACAGGCTGGTATGAATGGAGGCATACAACAACAGTGATGAAAGCTTTTCTCATGAGAGCTTGTATACAGTGGGAGGATGTGTGTGTGTGTTTGTGTGTGTGTGTCTGGGTGAGAAAGTGTTGTTGTGTGTAGGAGGTGAACATTCTGGATTCTCTACCCCCACCCCCCATGTGAATTCATTGTGAATCTCTCCACCTCCAGCTCTTTTACACCTCCTACCCACACACACTTTCCTTTTCTGCATTTTGTAAAAAAAATTCTGTTCATCCTACTATCCTGTACTCCTTTTCTTCATTCACTTTGCTTCCTCACCCTTTGCATAATCAGGTTTATATTTAACACATGACATTTATAAATTATTCATTATGTAAAAAAAAAAAATACGTCAATTCATTAATTTGTTCATTCATTTTCAGTAACAGCTTTATCTTGTTTTGGGTCATGGTGGATTCATAGCCTGTCCTGGGAACCACTGGGTGCACAAACTGAATGGGACTTCAGTCTACTGTAGGGTATTTCTCTCTCTCAAACACACACACACACACCTAGGGGCAAATAACCTACTGGCAAGTTTCTGAACATTGGGGGAAATCAGAGTACTCAGAGGAAATCCATGCAGACACAGTGAAAGCATGTGAAACTTCACTAACTTGAGCTTAGGATCGAAGTTGAAACCCTGGAGGTGTGAAAGGTGGTGAAGATACAATTTATTATTTATTTCTGTTTGGTCTGTTTAGTACATAGGTTTAGAAATAAATACTGCATAGCAAATGTATTAGGCAGTCATTTAGTTTTCACACATGGGGTATTAAAAAGAAACTTTATTTTATAGACAGTGAAAACAGCATATTCTGTAAGGAAGAATTTGATTTAAAGCCCGAAACTAAGCAGCTTCAGTGTAAGCTAAGTTGAGGGTTAAGAATTATTTGCTAAAGGAACAAGCAGTAGCTCTCTGGCAACAGTGGGCTTTAAACTCATAGCCCTCTGGCAGCTGGAACAAACCCTTCACCTAGCACAGGCTTTATCCAGCATAATAGCATGATATAAAATGTTTATACAAAAATATAAAAATGAACATAAGGTTCTTTTCGGTTTAAGAGCAGTGGGATATTTTTTGATGTTAGGGAATTTATTTTGAGTTTATTTTGGATATTATTAGTAATAAATGTATTTTTTTATTGGAGCCTGGATGTACCACTTTAAAACAAAAAAAAAACATGACTTAGAATTTAGGGCAGGGCATAGGATTCTGTGCCTGAGATGTCTGGGCTGAGATGAGCTCTGTGAGGCTGTAGAATTGGAACACCTCTTTAAAAATCCACTTCAGATGTCTCCATTGCTGTTGGTAGCTTGGGGAGAGGGACCAGATAGTGTGCGTTGGAAAACCAGTCAATTATAGTGGGAATTGTTGTGTTACCTTGAGAGTTAGGAAGATCAGTGATAAAAATCTGTGAAAAGGGTTTTTGGGATATCATAAGGGGTTTGTGGAGCCCACTGGGTAAATGGTGGGAGGTTTAGGACTGCTTACAGCCGTGCTGTAACATACTGTTCGACATAGCTTCTAAGAGGATTCCACCACAATTTGCTCTCCACTAGACTTTGTGTGTATTTGATATCTGGGTGTCCAGAGCTAGGAGAAGTGTGTGCAGATTACTCATGATTATACCTTGTGATTAGTGGAACATAAACTTTTATTGGTGGACAGTCTGGTGACAGTTGATCATCACAGTGCACTATTTGGACATCAGCCATGATCTCCCAATGTATTGGAACTGCAATGCATGACTCAGGAGTAATTCATTCAAGTTCAGACTGTGTTAAAATGGATGTGTGACAGGTCCTCTGCCTTAGGGTCTTTTGAGCCAGGGCAGTAAATCAGGGTGAAATTAAACCAGGTGAAGAACAGTGTCCAGCAGCTTGGTGTAGGAACTTCATTTGTCTGACCTCGTTAATCCAAGGTTTTATGGTCAGATAAATGAAAACTTTGTCCCCTCCAGCCAGTGATACCACACTTCTCGGGCTGCTTTGATGGCTAGCCCTTTCCTGTTGCCCATTTAATTTTTCCTCTCCGTTAACATCAGTTTTCTGGTGAAGAATGGACAGGGTCACCTTATCACTGAGACAAGACTGCCCCACTCCACCATCAGAGGCCTCACCGTCTACAATAATCTGTCTTTCTGGATTAAGTGGCATAGGATTGGGGCAGTGATGAAGTGATGCTTCAGTGTGTTGAAGGCTTATTAGACTTGCAGTGTCCAATTGAGTGTTCTAAGCATCCCTTTAACAACAGAGGTGTTGGAGTGCTGCTTTGGTCTTGAATCTTTTTTATGAAATATCAGTAAAAGTTTGCAAACCTCAGGAAATGCTTAGATTCACATCATCCACTTTCACCTTGATCTGGTCCATCTTGATCTCGTTCTTATCCAGGATGTAGATTAAAAGTGATCACATTTTTCAAGCTTCATCTATAGATTGTTATCCAGTAGTTTCCTGAGAACTGTTTTTATCTGCTGGTTGCGATCTCAAATTAAATCATACTGATTAAGGAACTCATGGAGAAGGTCATTTATGAAGGCGTGAAAAATAGAAGGAGCATTTAGAATCCATGCAGCATTAACAGACATTCACAGTGACCAGAATTGGTGATCAGTGTGGTGAATAAGCAACAGGTGTACCGGAATAATTTGCTTATTCTCTTGCGCTCCCATCTCAGACTCCCACTAGACCATGATTCCACCTGCCAGAGCAACTTTATCTGATATGAATAAGGGTATGTGCAAAGACAGGTCTAGTTTTGTGTTCAGTGCTAGCTAATGGGACTAGAGGGAGTAGTTAACAATATGTCACTGTCAACTGTGTTTAGCCCTCAATCAATACAAGGTCATAGACTTCCATCTTTTTGCCAACAAGAAAACAGGAGACATGGAAGGATGAATGCATCACTGTGTCAGGGCCACCAAAATGTAGTCCTTTGTAACTTTCGTTTCTGGGAGGGAGAAATAAAGGAGAAGACCAATCCCTAGGGGGTGTTGTACCTGGTAAGATGTCAAATGTGCGGTCCCGTGGCTGCTATGTGGCCTTGCAATTATAAACTTCAGCCAGGTCCTCATGGGGTTCAAGAATCCTCCCATCTTTTTGTGTTTCAGGGAGTGACAAGGCAGTGAGTGGCAGTTATTAAAACATGTTTCTCCTCATGAGAGTAGCTTACCATTTTTCCAGAGTATTTGGAGCTCATAGGTCAACAACCAGGGAGAACCTAACACAGTTTGTTTGCTACAAATATAAACCTGAGCCTTTGTGTTAGAGATACCAGTCTGCATTTTGAGGTGGATTGAGGTGCACTAAGAACATGGTAAAATCAGTATTAGTGACAAGATATCATCACTGAGAGTACAGGATGCTGTCATATGTTCATGTATTCTAACATGATTTCTTCAAATTGGAGCTGCTCACTTGAGCTGTTTCCATTAGTTCTCCCACTGGTACAACTTGTTAATGGGCTGGGGATGAGAACGACATGCCCAAATCAGGTTTTTGGTGTGAAGTAAATCGCCAGCTGGAGAAATGATTTAGAGAAAGGTCTTCATCCTGGCATGCTAGCTCTGCTTTGAGGGGTTTGTTGAGCAATTGTCGAGACTCTCTTTTGAGTGCTAGCTCATTCCTTCTACTTTCTGTGGTTACCTCGTTTGAGCACCAGTCTTTCTCAAGAATCTTTCCTCAAAGAAGTCTTTCTGAAAGGTAGTATAGATTGGGTTCGCATTAGCCATATGTAATAGTACTTACATGTTATAGAGCACTTACAGGATTGTGTCCATATCCCTAGGCTATAGTGATAGTGAAATCATATTGAGGTAGAATTGTCATATTTGATCTGTCATTATGTATTGTAGCACATTTAGAGAGATGGTGGTGGTGATGTGTGTGTGTGTGTGTGTGTGTGCATGAGTGTGTGACTTTGATAGGTTCTGAAGAGCACTAATCCATTAAATTCAGTTACTGAAGAACTTAACCTTTACTTATCATATTCATTCTCTCTCTCACTATGTTTCTCCTCCCTATCTGTCCATCTGCCTTTTCATCTTCCTGTCTTATTCTATCCAAATTGCCCTGACACATCATTCCTTTCTCTTTTACTTTTTCTGTCAGTCTCTATCGTCTCCTCACTATCTGCACTCTAACCACCTTCACTCCTACACCTCTCTTTGCACATCCATCATCTCCAGCCCGGTTCTTCATTCTAACTTGCCCTCATTGAAGTGAAGTCTCCTAAAGTCCTTCTCTTCATGTATCTCTTTTTCTCTGTCCAGTCTTCTCCTTTGCACTTTTTCGATCTCATCCTTCTTTTTATTCTTTATCATATCTAGTCACCCTTTCTTCTCTTACCTTTGATCTTGGTCTGTTTTTTCTTCCTGCCTATTGTTGTTCACGTCAATCTCTGCTGCTAGTAGTTACTAGTGGGTATATGGATGCAAACGTGCATTGTGGATCCAAAGCTTAAGGGACGAGAATTCACCTTGGATGTGGCACCACGGAAACACTCATTCCCACTTACTGGCAATTTAGTGTAGAGTCTGACAACTTTTATTTTTTATTTTTTTGCTTTTTTGCACAGCAGGAGAAAACCAGTGAACCTGGAAGCAATCCAGAAGAACAAGCAACTCTTACACAGACAGTATCCCAGCAGGATCTAACCATGGACCCTGGAGCTGCCATGTGCCAGCATTACCCCCTGCATGACCATGCACAAATTACAAATTATGTAGTTACACAGAAAGGCAAAAACTCCAATGCCATTGTCCAATCTTGGGTAAATAAACAAGCTCACAGGCTGTAAGTGTAAGCAAATATCTTGAAAAAATGAAGTTAATGTTTCACAATCATGGGGTAATCATACAACCACAACCCTCCCTTACTTTGTAGTAACAAAATCTCTTTGTTTCTCATATGCATAAAGGTAAACTTTACTTGACTTAGTTACACTGCTCACATTAGAAAAGGAAGACATTTGCCTTATTTATCGTAGCCTTTGCATGCAAAGTTCACTGAGGAGCACAGGCATTTTTGATGTGTAGACACCTTTTCCATATTTCCTTCCCTCTCCCAATCTCTGCAGTATATCTTTAAACATAAATGTTTCTGAACATCATAGAAACACTGTTTACACTTACAGCTTGCATTTATTATAAGATTTTGTTCATTGTGGAGTATTTGAAGACTGGCCCAATCTAGGATCTTCTCTTTAACTGTCCTGTTCACGGCTCATCCTCCAAAAAAATGTTCAGAGAGTGAGCTTGTGGGACTGATTCCTGCCACAGTGGGACTTTTTTTTTAGCACTTGCCATTGTTTCCACTTTTGGACACTAGGTGCAATAATAATAATAATAATAATAATGGAGCTAAATGGGGCAGTAACCATTCTCCCACATGATTGCACAACATCTAGAAAGGTGACTAAATCAATGGATCATTACCTTATATTTGTCAAATAGCATTTTTTCACCCAAAAGAAGGAAGTGGTATTTCAATTAATTAACCCTGTGTTCCTCTGGGGGTTTTTAATCCAATTTTTCCTGTTATTTCTTATCTCCCTCTAGGCTTATACCCTATTGCCTTTCCCAGTCTGCCCCAAACTCCTTTTACCCTTCTTCAATCTTTGATCAAATGTGCAGTTTATTCATGTATGTTCTGTGAAGCAGAGGTCAAAGCATGTTTACCATTAGGGTCATTCTGAACTTTCTGCTCAAGCAGGAACCCAGTTAAAATATGGCTTTTTTTATTTAGCCTGTTATTATTATATTCCCTGGACAGGCTGACATTTACTCAGTGGAACCAGATGGCCTTTATATTTGTTGCACATTTTTATTGCAGTTCATTTTATTTGATGAATATGTCCTGAGCTTTATTTGAGCAGTCTAGAGCAGTGCCACAGAAAAGATTATTTATCTAATCTTTAATGATAGAAACACCAAATGGAAAAACTATTTACCCTGAGTTGCCAGGTTATTAGTCACAAGATCACTGGTACTGCCATGTATATTTAGAAGCAATCAAAAGGAAAAAAAAAGTATATCGCAGGGAATTTATTTTCCATTTTAATGCATTTAAAACGTTCCTATACTACTCATCCCACAATAAAACAGTTTAGTGTTATGCTAAAGGATGATTGTATTCCCACATGGATCTGCTAGCATGGGTAAAAATGAATCAATGCTATTATAGCACTAATCTAGCTTTTCATGTCCTGCTGTAATCACAGATATAATAATGACTGTTGATGTATTCTGAAAGCTAGTGATTTTCCATTTGTTTGTTTTTTTTTTTTTGCTAATACTGCTAGCTCATCTTACTGCTTGCTTTTAGTGTATTATATTATATCTGTTATTTCCCATTTGGACTATTTTTATGATTGCTAACTTTTTTTTACTGCTTTATTTTCCAGTTATTTAATTTATAGACTGTTTGGATGTAAGGCTTTTTGTTTGTTTGTTTATCAAAATTTTAAGTTTGGGATACAGATTGGATTCTAGCAGATAATACATAGAGCTCTGCAGCCCAAATTCTTTGGATTAAGAAAATTAAGATTTTAGCAAATGACAACACACATACACCAATCAGGCATAACATTATTAACATCTGTCTAATATTGTGTTGGTTCCCCTTTTGCTGCCAAAACAGCTCTGACCCATCATGCACTGTGTATTCTGACACCAGAACCAGCATTAACTTCTTCAGCAATTTGAGCAACAATAGCTCGTCTGTTGGATCGGATCACACGGACCAGCCTTCACTCCCTATGTGCAACAAATGAGCCTTGACCACCCATGACCCTGTTGCCGGTCCTTGGACCACTTTTGATAGATACTGACCACTGCAGACCGGGAACACCCCACAAGAGCTGCAGTTTTGGAGATGCTCTGATCCAGTCATCTAGCCATCACAATTTGGGCCTTGTCAGACTCCAGACTCCAAATCCTTACGCTTGTCCATTTTTCCTGCTTCTAACACATCAACTTTGAGGACAAAATGTTCACTTGCTGTTTAATATATCCCACCCACTAACAGGTGCCATGATGAGGAGATAATCAGTGTTACTCACTTCACCTGTCAGTGATCATAATGTTATGGCTAATTGGTGTATGTGTGTAGGCCAAAAATGTATTAAATCTATAACTGTAATACTAGGGTTCAAGTAAAGGAAGCCAGAGCATGTACAGCTCTGACCACATTCCACGTTTTCCCATTTTTAGATCCTTTTCTTACAGATTTATGTTGCATTCAGAAACTTAAATGAATAAATGGATATTTAACATCACATTACAGCACATAATGTGCTGAGATGTGATATAATTCTGGGAGTATGGCTAAATGGTTATCCTTTGCAGGTTTTGAATAATTTACTGAAAGACATTTAAAAAAGTAGTTGTTTTTTTTTTTTGATTTACTGCAAATCTTTACACACATCTCTCTCTCTCTCTCTCTCTCTCTCTCTCTCTCTCACTCTCTCTCTCTCTTTTTCTCGAGTGTTTGTGTGGGTTTAATAGAAACGTCTTTGTTGTATGTCTCACAACAGTGTGTCTCTGTGTGTGTGGGTGTGTGTGCATGTATGTATGTGTGTGTGTGTGTGTGTGTGTGTGTGTGTGCAATAGTTTCCCTGTGGCGTGTAAGTGTTGCATCATACAGTACCTCACAGTGCCAAAGACTTTACCTAATATCACAACCAACAACAGATCATTCTTATCTAGTTTGAAAGTCATTAGCTATTATGTGTTAGGCTGCAAATATTTACACCTCTACAGTGCACATTCACACATCTATACTATACTGTATCTCTATTTTTAATTTAGAACTTCCATTTGTACTTAAAAAGATATCTACTGACTCGATCCATTGAGTCAATGTAAATTGTAAATAATTCTTACTATACTATGTTTTTGGTAAATTATTTTTTCTTTAAGATTTTCCATGCAAATTTACATCTGTGAAAGTTTGCTAATAGCATATTAAGCCAAATCATGCACTGTAATAATTATCATGCCTGTCATGACGAGCATAACTCACCAAACTGGAGCCAAATCAAAATTTTCATTCTGAGCATGGCTGATTAACATGCAGCTATGAAGTATGCTTTAAAGTTGAATTTCTGGTTTCATTTGACCATGGCACAATTCTAATTGCTGTTCCAATGATTCTAATGTTCAAGGGCTACATTTTGAGTGTTTTCAATAAGAGTATTTTTTGTGCAAAGGTGTGGAGTTATCTGTTGTTTGATATTGAAAGCCTTAATTATATATATATTACTTGAGTTATGAAGGTCGATGTCCATCGGTTTATGTGATCAAAGATTGTTGTTGTTTTTTTCCATGTTGATAAAAGCCGGGCTTTACACATGAAAGCTTATTTCTACCTTCGTCAAGCAAGAGTAGATATTGCACTTGAAACCCGTTTAATTTATTTTTGCAGTCAGTCATCTTAGTTTTATTAGAAATAAGACTTTTTAATCACAAAAAGTTAAGGATATCGGGCTTTCGGGTGAAATTTCAGGATGCACCTAAAATGCACTATAACCTTTACAGGTGAACTTAATTTGACCTTCTCTACACTTTTGAATGCACATGTCCAACTGTTCAGTGTTTCAGTACTTTTTGCATAACTTGCTGTTCTCTAACAAGGTGCTTAAGGGAAAAATTCACAACTGGTGTTTGATCCATGAATCGACCAATAAATTTTCTGGTTCAATTAGAATTGGTATTTAAACAGTCCTCTTCATCATGCTGTTCACATTTTGACATCATGAGACCAAGACCACACCTAACAATTGATCAACAGTACCTCATCATTGCGAGGCTTCAAACAGGATGTTCTCAGAGGGAAGTGGCCACTGAGCTTAGAGTGTCACAGAGTGTCATCAGCAGGTTGAGACAGAGATACAGAGAGACTGGAAGAGTCACAGAAAGGCATAGAAGTGGACGTCCTTTGGCCACATCCCACGTTGATGACCACTTCATTGTGAACAGTGCCCTGCGGAACCGGATGATGAATGCCACTCAATCCAGGCACATTTAAGGGAGGTGAGAGGCACCCAAGTGTCACGTCAGACCATTCGAAACCGTTTACATCAGCGTGGTCTGTGTGCTAGACGACCTGCAAGGGTACCTGACCACACCACCGGGCACAGGCGTCGGGCCAGGGAGCATTTACGCTGGACAAGGGACCAGTGGGCCTCAGTGCTGTTCTCTGATGAAAGTCAATTCATGTTGAGCAGAAATGATGGCCGCCAACGATGTTGGAGACGTCAAGGAGAGCGCTATGCATCAGCCACTGTTGTGGTGGTGTTACAGTCTGGGCAGGTGTGTCTACTCAATACAGAACTGCCCTACATCTTGTGAATGGTACAGTGACAAGCCAGTACTAACTGAATAACATCATTAATCCAGTCATTGTGCCCCTGACACAGGCCTAATTTCATCTTCATGGACGACAATGCTCCAGCTCATCGAGGTCGCATCATTAGGGAACGGCTGCTGGAGGCTGAGGTACCTCAAATGGAGTGGCCTGCACTTTCTCCAGACCTGAATCCCATAGAAAACCTATGGGATCAGCTGAGTTGCCGTGTAGAGGCTCGTAACTCTGCACCCCAGAACCTCAATGACCTGAGGGCCGCCCTTTAACAAGAGTGGAATGCCATGCCTCAGCAGACAATAAGTCGACTCGTGAACAGCATGAGACGTCGTTAGCAAGGGCACATGACATCACATTGATGGTCAAAGGCACATGACAAATTATTGAGACATTGACATTTTTTGTTGTGGTATACCCACCACTGTTGTTGGCTTTTGTTTCAATAAATTTTTTGATATGAGGAAATCGCCACTGCATGCTTCTACTTAAATGCCCTACTTTCATGATATAATATCACTGTAGCTTGAACTTTTTACATTTTCCATAAATTTCACCCAAAAGCCAAATATCCTTAAATTTTTGTGAGTAGTATATATATATATATATATATATATATATATATATATATATATATATATATATATATATACTTTGTTTTGCAGTCAGGTGATGATGCACACACTCTAAACCCAGACACCTTATAGTGCGTCAAGATGCAGGAGACTTCAGTTAGTCACTAGCAGACAAGACAGGACTGCACACTCAATGCAAGCTCACATTAAAGACCATCTTTTCACAGAAAACTTGTCATGCACTCTAGAGTCCATAATCTGAATCTCAGCTAAGTAGGGAAGTCTCTCACCACTGACTATATGTTTAAGCATTTAGCTTGTCTTTACAATCACAAATCTTTGAAACAAATAAAATACATTTTGTTATAAAAAAAAGAAGAAAAGTTGCCTACAACTGATGAAGCAATGCTAAAATGAGAAGGAAAACAGTACAGCCTTAAGAATGATGTTATAATGAGCTTATCTAGAATATCTCATTCTGGTGGTGATTAAATATTGAAGATATTTGTCTGTTGGTATTTGTGCCTCTTCTGTAAAAAAAAAAAGGGCTGTGTGAGGTCAGGCACTGATATTGGCAAGAAGACCTGGCTTGCAAATCAACATTCCAATTCATCCCAAAGGTGTTTAGTGGGGTTGAGGTCAGGGCTCTGTTCAGGCCACTGGAGTCCCATAACTATGTTATTATGGACCTCGGTTTGTGCACAAGGGAAGGAAAGGGCCTTCCCCAAAACTGCTGCCAAAAAGGTGAAAACATACACATTGTCTAAAATATCTATGTATGCTGTAGCATTAACTTTACCCTTCACTGGAACTAAGGGACCGAGTCCAAACACTAAAATACAGCTCCAGACAATTATTCCCACCTCTTGAAAACTTTACTTTTGGCTCTGTACATTTCAGTAGATAGCATTCTCCTGGCATCCCCCAAACCCTATTCTACCATCAGACTGCTGGTGCTTACCACCACTCCAGACAGCACTTGGCACTGCACAGTGATCTTAGGCTTGTTTGCAGCTGCTCAGCCATTGGAAACCTTTCAGGAAGCTCCTGACACACAGTTCTTATGCTGATGTTGCTTCCAGGGGCAGTTTGACACATAGTGAGTAATGAAACATGGAATAGGCAATTTTTACGAGTTATGTGCTTGAGCAATCGATGGCCCCACTTTGTGAGTTTGCCTGATCCACAGTTTAGTGGCTAAGCTGTTGTTCCTATTGTATACACTTCCATTCCACAAATTACAATTAAAGCACTTGATCTAGCAGGGCAGAATTTCATGAACTTACTTTTGACATCCTGTGACAGTACCATATTTAATATCAAGTACTTGCACAGTTATTTGACATTTGTAACTGGTTTTAATTGAAATAACCAAAACATGGACCAGGCAGTTACTAAGGAATGAATGAATGAATGCTGTCAATGTTCATGTCAGTGAATGTGCCCTTTCTTTGCCCCACATGCTTCATATCTGATTGCTCATCCACATGAAAGTCTAATCTCCACCAGATGGCGAGTAACCTTGACACGAAAAAAAAAAAAACACCTCGTATCTATATTTGTATCTGTTTAGAACACATTATCCGTTCATTCCAGATAATATATTCCCCCATTGCCTTAAGACACGCTCTTGCTCTCTTCCTCTCTCTTTCTATCTCTCTCTCTCTCTCTCTCTCTCTCTCTCACTGATGATCACTCTTCTGTAGACTTGAATAAATTAGTCTCTGTTGTGGAGCTGTAAATTGAAACAGTCTGTATGGATGAGACTAAGTGCTGCTAAACCCTCTGCTGCTGGACCCAAAATGCCCATATTGACTGCCAAACAAAGAAACAATGGCTACAGGCTCAATAAAGCACCATCACACTCTTTATCTCACTTCCATTCCAGTTTTAGCATTCACTAGAAAGAAAGCTAGCGAAAAAGAAACAGCGTAAAAATAGAAAAGCGATCACTTGTATTGAACATAGAGCTGAAATAGACTTAGACCTGATTAATACTCTAGTTTAAAATCATTCCCAGAAATGAAATCACAGCAATCAGAGTGCAGTTGGCATTCTAATGGAACATTTAGTTTAATAAATGTAAACCATTTAAGAACTCTAACGCCACATTTTTTTATGTAGTATTTAGTCTGTTTGACTCAAATTGCAGTAGGCATACCACCATCGGCATGGTTCATTTGGTCCGTTGCAGAAGGTGAGCAACTAATGAAGGCTTTTGTGACTATATTTCCAGCTATTTTTCTCTCACATACCAGTAATTTGGTGCAACTTAAAACTGAGTCAACAGTGTACATACTTTCACTAAACACAAATGTTTATTAATGGTTTGAAATGACAACTAATATATTATCTTGTACATAATTAAGCATACTGAGCTTTTCTGTAGTAGTGTACATTAATAGACCTTACTATAAAGTGATTAGCATTACTAAACTGTAGTAATGAGCCTATTAATCATGAACTAATGATAGTAAATATTACCCCCCCCCCAAAAAAAAAATCGCTTAACAAATTATCAGTGTGTCATATTAAATAAATTTCATGAAATGTTATAATGCTTCTCAATTATTCCAGAATATTAAACCATTCTTTTCTCTTGATACTGTTTTTACCATAATTAATGATGTTCCTTATGACAAGTATCCTCTAAGGAGCCCTTTATTATTGCTTAAGTGCTTAAAAAGATTTGCTTAAAATGAATGAATCCCTAATTATTTCTGTTTCTTTTTTTCCTGAATAAAAAACTTATTAATATCATGATACTTTGATCATGACAGCTGTCTGTTATAATGAGTTAATTCCCAGTCATGAATAGATCTACATTCATAAATAGAATTAAATTTCTTTATTTAATCTTTAAGCCTTGCACATTTTGACCAGTCCAGAACTAATAATGTGAGTGCAATATACTCAGTAATGTAACTGTGTATTTTATGGCATATGAAACAGCGTTATTAAATCCATCCAAAATTATATTTATTATAATGCACAATAACAGAATATAACATACTTAATAACATACAGTGATTGTTCAGAATCACAATCTCCGGTCTCATTCAGATGAGGATGGCTTCCATTTTGAGTCAAGGTTTCTTCCTCATATCATCTCAGGGAGTTTTTTTTTTTCTCGCCACCATTGCCTGTGGCTTGCTCAATAGTGATCCATATAAAACACAATTTTAAACATTGTCATTTTTATTCAGAATTTTTATATTTCTCTAAAGATGCTTTGCGACCTGCACAGATATTTACAGCCACTTCTCTGCCAGACCACCAGAGGGCAACCCCATGTTTGTGTTAAAGTCTTCTTCACTTGTATGTTTCATTTTCTTTGTTCATTGCGCTCACCTGTTCTACGTTTAGTATCCGGTCACCCTATTTAAGTTTCTGTTTTTTTTCCACATTGTCTTTGTCCATCTTTTGTTTGTAACCCCTGTTGTTTTTTTTTTTTTAACCCAGCCCTGATCTAATTTTTGAGGATTTCTGTATATTAGTATTTTTTTCTCGCCTCCTTTGTTCTCAGTTCCTGGTAGTAGTTTGTTCAGCATTGTATATAAAAGAAAAATTCTGCATTTGCATCCACCTTCAGCCCCATCACATGACAAATACAAATAAAATTGAATATCGAAACATTAAAAAAAAAATCTTGCAAAATTCTAGTAATCACAATACCAAAAATGAAGAAAAATACAGGCTACTACAGGATACTTATACCGCTCAGAGTTTATTTGCCAGCTTGAGCTGCTTCCTGGCATGTCTTTCTATATCTGCGAGCATTCCTCCATTCTGCTGTTGATCAAGCTCTGCATACTTCTCTGGAACAGTAATTAGCAGCTCTGCATAAGGAAAAGATAATTGTTCCCATAAAGTAGATTCATTTGGCTTTCATTGCCTATTTCTCAAAGGTGGAAGGAATGAGCTAGCGGTTAAATGGAGGAATGCAACTATTGGACAGTGCTGTTAACCACGCTTCCACAGTTCACAGTAAGCAATTAGCCACACAGTGATGTCAGTGCCAGGGCACACCTCTCACAGCAGCTCGAGTGCAAGTGCACCATTGTAGTTCTTACCTTCTTGCTGAAGAACAAAACCTTCAGATTAGATAATAAATAGGGGAAAACACAGACCAAGTAATAAAATACATACAGTTGAAGCAACACTGTAGGATAGCATTTTAGTTAGTTAGTGGTCAAGGTCACATCTGTTAGTATCAGATACTGTATTTTTTTGTGGCAATATCCCCAAAGCAAGTTTTGCTCTGTCACAGTAACTGTAACACTGTCACCTTTCTAAGTTTACAATAATAAAGCTTTTTAATTATTAGTGTTTCTGTAACAATAAGGAACAATAAGCAGATAATTCTATCATTAGTCACAAATACTTTGGCCACATACTAGTTTGTCTTAATGACACCATTCATGCTATTATTATTATTATTATTATTATTTAGTCATTCTACTTAGTGTGCATTTGCAGTTTGGGATGCAGCCCAGAATTCATCTGTACTCACAATCATGAGGTTCATCTGTGCAGTGCAGCGCAGTTCACAAGTTACTTACAATAGCAAATTTCTTCCGTTTCGAGCTAAATACTAAAATCCAACTTTCATTCATTCATTCATTCATTCATTCATTCCTCTCTGGTCGGTGTCGTGGTGGATCAGTTTTTAACCTGTCTCAGGAACACTGGGTGCAGAGTTGACATGTACCATGGCCCATTGCAGTGCTCTCTGCTCACACTTATTCACACACTCATTCACATCTGGGACAATTTAGCATGTTTTTGGGAGATAGGAAGATACCAGAGGAAAGTCACGCAGATGTGAAAAGAACATGAGAAACTCATTAGAAACAGGCAGTAAACTATTTACTTATCACGATGCCAACCCCAAAATCCAGCAGCTAAACGCATGACTGTTATTTTTTTACCTCTTTCAGAAGTAGGCAAATTTGAAGCAGATACTGTAGACAAACATAAAACCACATACTTTTTAAAATTTCACAGACGTTCACTCTGGATTTGGAACGTTATTGAAAAGCAGGTCAGAATTGATGCTGACATCCAAAAGCGTGACAGTAAAAAGGAGCTTCAAGTGTTCTGCATGTGGAAATGGTCCTGGATCCCCAGCTAACCTGGTGTGCATGACCAAAATAATTCAAATTGATTGTTATAGAGAATGTTGCAGAATTTGTATATGATTAAATCATAATTTGCCAGGTCAATGCTGACATTTGTCATTATTCCTTTAATCAAGTCATCAAAATTAAGGGTTACTCACATGTTACACTTGAACCTCTGAACTCAGAAATTTTGGTGTCCTTAAGTTTCATAACTTCATTCAGGCATTTTTATATTTGTACTGATTCTATTCTATTGTGTGTGTGTGTGTGTTTGTGTGTGTTACTGGTCCTGACTGTTACAATTTCTTATCTAGAATTAAGTACACACTCTTAAAATGCTTAATATATAAAGCAGAACACTTGATGAAATGGATGCAAACTTGTTTTTCAAAGCATGCGGGAGAATGTCGAGATGTGTGCAAGATTCTGAGTGTGTTCACTTCCTACATGGTATGCAGTATGTTCATGCTTATTTAAGTGTTTATTTAGGTGTTCTTTTAAAAGGCTTTTCTAAGCTTGCTGCCACATTCACACAGTTTGTACCAGGTTTCAGGTAAATGCTTTATTGATTTGTCATTTGTAAAGCCTCAGCAAGACTTATTTATCTACTGAGCCAAACCAGTAAGAGCTTGTTACAGACATTACATTGCTCTTTCACACACATTCCAATGAAACAAAATTGACTTTATGCTATACCTCCATAGGAAAAATATGTGACAGTTACGCTAGAACACATACCAACACTTTAGGTGCATAGTGTTATAATACTAAGTAATTTCACATTTATCTAGTTCAGCAAAAAGTGTGGTGTATATATATAATATATATGGTTTATAAAGCACATATTGCTGTTGGGCTTTGAATTTATTTATTACTAGAACTGTTATAACTGATATGACC
Organism: Hemibagrus wyckioides; assembly: GCF_019097595.1. Taxonomy (NCBI): domain Eukaryota; kingdom Metazoa; phylum Chordata; class Actinopteri; order Siluriformes; family Bagridae; genus Hemibagrus; species Hemibagrus wyckioides. The sequence continues at coordinate 7,913,859 of NC_080728.1, forward strand.
CAAATAATTATTCTACCTTTAGGGTCTTGCCTTAATTCTCTAGCAGAGGTACTTACAATGCCCTAACAACAATGACATCAATCATTTTGAAACTCACAGGTCTCCGTAGGGAACTGCTTGAAGAACCTCTAAGATCATGCAAAATCACGGTTTCCTTTTTAGTGCTATTAATATATTTGGAAGGTTTCTTGCTTTTAAAATGGAGCATGATGTGAATGTCACAAACCTAGCAGTGAGTATCAGAAGCAACAAAACTGATTGATATACAGTCAGTGATGCTACTGTCATTGTCTTAACCCTAACCCTTTAAATCATGCACACCTGTTCACAATCGCATACACACACACACACACCCTTTAAAAGATATGCTCATTTCCACTCTAGCTGCAAACTAACACTCAGAGTATTCATACCTGTTTTAACCAAAAAAACAAACAAAATCTCTCAATATTTTCCATTATAATAGTAAAAACATCAGATCTCAATGGGGAAAAATATCATGCTGGATATCTATGCTAATATGGACTGGGTAATGTGTTAGGAACGAAGGATGCCACATCGTTTGATGGAAATGAAAATGATCAACCTACAGAGGGCTGAATTCAAAGATACTCCAAAAATCAAAGTGAAAAATTGATGCAGCAGGCTAGTCCATTTTGCCGAAATGGTACTCAGTAGTTTGTATGGCCCCCATGTGCTTGTATGCATGCCTGACAACATCGGGGCATGCATGTAATAAGACAACGGATGGTGTCCTTGGGTATTTCCTCCCAGATCTGGAACAGGGTATCACTGAGCTCCTGGACAGTCTGAGGTGCAACCTGGCGGCGTTGGATAGACCGAAACATAATGTCTCAGAGGTGTTCTATTGGATTTGGGTTAAGGACCTTCTACGGCCCTGTCCAGCTCTCCTAGAGTAACTGCCTGTCTCCTGGAATCTTTTCCATGCTCTTGAGACTGTGCTGGGAGACACAGCAAACCTTTTGGCAATAGCAGGTAGTGATGTGCCAAAACTAGTGAAAAACAGTCAGAAAAGATGAGTAGGGAAAAAAATGTCAGTGGCATCCACCTGTACAACCATTACTGTTTTGGGGGTCATCTCATTGTTTCCCATCTAGTGCACCTGTTGTTAATTTCATTAACACCAAAGCAGCTGAAACTGATTAACATTCCCCTCTGCTGCTTAACTGACCAGATCAGTGTCCGAGGAATTTAATTGACTTGCTGCTATACTCTGATTAAAAATTGTTCCTTTAATTTATTGTAATGCAGTGTATATATATATATATATATATATATATATATATATATATATATATATATATATATATATATATCATATACAAAAATATAAGGCTAAGAAGAAAACCTTAAATATAGAATACAATAAGCTAAGTTAAGTGTAGTTACATCAGTATGTACATCACAGTACACATGTGCAAAATGGAAGTAGATAATAAATATGAAAGAGTCTTGAGAGTCTAGAAAATAGTGCCAATAGTAGTAGTGCAGTGTGAAAGTGTTATCACCTGTCACAAATAGTGAGAATGACCTCCTTTCACATTCTCTGTGACAATGAATCTGAATGAGTCTTTTTGAGAATGAGCTCCGCTGACTGTGAATTGTAGAGTGGGTGAGATGGCTTGTCCATGATGGACAGCAGTTTGTTCAGTGACCTCCTGTTCCATACTGACTCAAACATCTCCAGTTTGTGTTAAAATCATATCATAGCATAACTAAACCCAGGTATTTACTCCATGCACCATCACAGTCTTTCTGTAACACTTTTGCAGGTCTCTACACCAGATATCATCATTGCATCACAGGCCAATTAACACTGGACGTGTTTCTGAAGCATTTTAGATGTTTGCCACACACAACAGATCCAGCATTTCAGTCCATAAAAGCTCTATGAGATGAATGATGGTGTGTTTGTTTGACCTTGTCTTTACATAAATCCACAAGCAGTAATCAAATAGACACAAATACTGTATGTCCCACTTTCTTATACCATTTATTAAAGTAGACTGAACTGTAAATACAGCTGGCACAATGTCTCCATGTACGTTTTCATGATTCCCCTCCAAAGACTGTTAGTCAGCACTAAGCCCCCAAGGTGCACATCTCTGGGGAGCCCTAAAATGGTTAATGCCTTTCTTTAATTTTAAAAGCCACATAATATATATATATATATATATATATATTATATATATATATATATATAAAATATTGTATTCTATTCATTTTTATAATTCTATATTTGACTTTGTGGATTGGTTGTACATAACTTTATAACACATGTATTAAAACAGTTCATCAACACAAACCCTTAACAGAAGTCAAAATATTGACACATGAGCATGATTGCTGTACAGTAGGAATGTTTTAAACCGTCTGTGTGTGTTTCTGTAAGAGTGTGATTATGTGCAAGTCCACTGTAAGGGTGTGATTTGAATCGATTTTATTGGCTAAACTTTGGCCCCTATTTTTAATGGGATAATCTCTCATATCAAGCATTAAAAAAAAAAAAAAAGCTTGGCTCATGTGCCTTAACTTTAAGTGCATGATAACACATGCAAACACAAACACACATAAACACACACATACACACATTCTCTGAGATGAGCTCTGAGTCATATTGAGGCATGTTATCAAAAGGGCCTAAAACAAAAAGAGAGCGAAGGAAAAATCAATAAACAGCTCAGGCTAACGCCAGAACACACACTTATCTCCCAGAGCCACAGGCAGGCTAGAAAACACACTGATTTCTCTGTCTAATGTTTTCAATCTCTGACAAAAAGCTTTTTCAGAGCTGGACACACACCCACACACACATTTCCCTGGGGACGTGTATCCTTTGTGACAGACATACTGCTCTTCCTTGCTTACGGTTTGATGTGTGGCCAGTCTGACAGGAAATTGTAATTAATTACCCACGCACCATGTTCTCACCTCTTATTGGCTGCTGTCCTGTTCTGACGTTAAAACTGCCACCCACAAGTGCACATGCCTGTCACTGCTACTTCCTGTCCTCCATGCCCTGTCAGCTACCTGCTATCCCACCTGAGATACAAATAATTATTCTCTCTCTCTCTCTCTCTCTCTCTCTCTCTCTCTCTCTCTCTCTCACACACACACACACTCTCACATAGTCATACACTCACACACACACCCCACTTAGGGTGAGAAGACTTACATACCTGTCAAACCTCGCTCATTCGTTGTCTCTTTGGGATGCTTTTTGTCACATTTTCCATATGTTCTTTGCTTAAGACTACAGATGAGCCACATGTGAATCTTTTCACCTGGAGTAATAGCTGTAAACAATATTAAATGTAAAACTGTGCACAGTATATATACCAACCTCCACATGAAAGCAGTTTGTAAAGTTATGTAAAAAAAAGCTTATCAACTGATGCTCTATTTCCATTGTTATTATTTTTATTTATTTGTTTGTTTTCATGCTATTTTTTTTGATGACCTCTTAATTATGACCTGACTCTTCTGTAGTCCCTACCCTTCTCATGCTGTATCATAGGGCAACATAGCACACTCAGTTCTAACTGCCCTTTTACACATACATGAACACACAGATGTCTATAAATTGATGGACAGGACAGAGTGTATGCCCCACCCACCCAGAGAGTGTGACCAGTTATTTTCTCCTTTGGCCTCAGGTTACAGTTGATTGTAGCATCTCCCAATATTACTACAACCACTTTTATATACTGTATCTTACGTGTCTATGTACGTACTAAGTAGGTACTACTTTATCATTTGTTGATGTGGCTATATCTGATTTTAACAAATTATTACATTTTATATTTACATTTTAACTGTTCCTCCTAAAATTCTCTTTCTTTCGATGCTAGCAGGCTTCACATTGTACTGCTATTGCTAAATTAAGCCTAAAGCGCTAAATCACAAGGTTTCACTGCTTTAAAACTCTTCCCAAATAATTAATTGCACCAATTTTGGCTTTTACCACTAATTGTCATATCATGAGACACAGTAACTGTGAAAACACTGAACAAGAATGAAGCAGTCTGAGGTAATACTGAGGTAACTACTGTGTCCATGGAACTGACTCACATGACAGGGAAGCACACCAAATAATAATTCTCTTGCATGTATATTAAGCTGCATATGTTTATGATAAATATGATGAATAGTAATCAACTCTTTTCCTCTCATACACAGTCTCTCTCTCTCTCTCTCTCTCTCTCTCTTTCCAACTCTGTCCTTTTATCAAACTGGTCTTTTAGTTGCTTTTTTTTTGTTACTTAATTTATGTGCAATTATGAGAATTCTATTCCCCTCAAAAAGTTTTGCTGATATTTGTAAGATATCACATATAATTGCAGTTTGCCTCATCTACTTTTCTACAGTTTCTACAATTAAAATATTATATAATAATAACTTTTTACCACCATCAGTTTCTTTCTATTTCTACCTCTGTCTCTCTAAATCTCTCAATTATTATTATGATTATTGTTATCTATCAATTATTATTATATGGCAGATATAACTCTTTACTTATATACAATTTACCATAGAACTATTGTGCCTATTTTTAGAAATATTTATTAATTACAAGCTTAGAATGGCCTTATTATATTGCTGACGCCTTTGCTTCCTTTTAAATATAAACTCAAGAATGAAAATTTCAGTCTTAATATAAGTGATAGATAGATAGATAGATAGATAGATAGATAGATAGATAGATAGATAGATAGATAGATAGATAGATAGATAGATAGATAGATAGATAGATAGATAGATAGATAGACGGACGGACGGATACATACATACATACATACATACATACATGGATGGACAGACAGACAGACAGACAGACAGACAGATAGATAGATAGATAGATAGATAGATAGATAGATAGATAGATAGATAGATAGATAGATAGATAGATAGATAGATAGATAGATAGATAGACTTGTAGAACAAGTCAATATTCGTATAATTTCCAGTTATCCAATTACTGATTACACACCTGCACTCAATCACAGACTCCACTGTATACACACACACACACACACACACACACACACACACCAAACACAATTCAAAAGTATTGCTCAGTGTATTTTACTTGATGTGCCAAGTTCATTGTGTTCATTGTGTTTCATTTCCTGATTCTCAATCTTGTTTTTGCATTCTGGTGTTCGAGTCTTGGCTTTTGTCTAGTATTATCTGTTCGTTAATTGCCTTCTGCTTGTTTTTGACCCTGTCTATCTCATGTTTTGGATTTGTCTGCCAGTTTTGTCAACAAGGCATTTTACCTGTCTCAGCTGCCTGACAATTTGTTCGTAATCTACCAAAGAGAAATGTTTGCTGAATTGAATATCTCTTAATTATATCTATATCTGATTATACTGTATATCCTGACATGTTTGTTCTTTTATTAGTTAAAAAAAAAACTTTTAGTTACACACATGCCAAAGTATCATTTTCTGTAGAATTTTCATTAAGGGTTATAAGAAATCACAACAATTTAATGAAAAAAAGAAGAAGAAAAAAATCAAAACTGTCTCAGCTTCACTTCTGCTGCTCTCCTTTCTTGGCAGCCAATATATTTTACATCACCCTGATCCTAAGGCCAGGCTGCATTTGCTGAGTCTTCTTCCAGCCTTTAACAATTTATCAGACACACATTTAGTATCTTGCACCTCTCCGATTTGAAGTGCCCACATTTTGGAATTTATTCATGTGACACAGGTCACTTTGCAACATTTTGTCTTTTGATTAAAAATCTGTTAGATAATGTAATAGCAATAATATGATAATTGTGATAATTGTAATGACTGAACAGGGTGGCTTAGTGGTTAGTTTACCTCACACCTCTGCGAATGGGGGACTTAGCAGTGTGTGTGGAGTTTACATGTTCTCCTAGTGCTACAGGGATTTCTTCCAGGTACTTTAGGTACCTCCTTCAGGTCAATAACATGCATTGTAGACTGATTAGCATCACTAAAATGTCTATAGTGTGGGAATGGTTGTGTGTGTGTGTGTTAGTGATTGTGTCCTGTGATGGGTTCACACTGTCCAGGGTGTCCCTTAGGATAGACTCTAGATTCCTCATGATCAACAGTATAGAAAATGGATGGATAAATGGCTGTCTTTATATATCCCCTCCATTCCAAAAACACAATCAGCTTCCAACTAGTAATAGCCTGTGTGTGGAGTGATGATGCAGAATAAGATGAAACTTTGTTGGCACATTATTCACAAAATTGTGTTCTCCATGTCCTCCCATGAAGTCATCAAACTGTTATGCATGCAGCTACGTATTGTACTGGGGTCATTTTAACTACACTATTAGGCCAATATAACAGCAATCATTTGTGTTCCAGTACTGAATGTTACAATAAAAGCACTGGACAACCCAGCCTTACTGGACTACTTTGCAAGAGTACAGTTTGCAAAATTTGCTGTTATTCACAGCTTATATTAATCATCATCCAGCTCTTTATTAGTATCAGTATCTGGTTAATCTGATTGATTACACTTTATATTATTTTGTGGTAATGACATTTATCTTAATAGCATCGCTATGTGCTTTAAGTCATTTTATCTTTTAGGGTTCTCTCTCTCTCTCTCTCTCTCTCTCTCTCTGTAATCCAATCATTCATCTCCTCCTTCATCTTAAGGGGATAGATGTGGTCTTCAACAGTTTTTGACGTTCAGTGGCCATCTGTTGGCAATTTGTACATATATGCGGAATGAGTTAAGATGCTGTGGAGTGTGGATGAAGATTTTCATTCATTCAAATCTTTTTAAATGTCCACTAGTACAAATTCAAGGCCACCGACCATGAGTAATGCTCTTGCACTATTACTGAAGATATGAATACAGGACTACTGGGTTCTTTATGGCCATGGACACTTTCTTTGGCTTTGAAAGCTTTAACAGCCTTCTAAAATATATTGATGAAAATCTTGACTTCTAACCACTTGTACCAAGTGAAGTGAATTTTATAAATCAGGCTGAGAAGTGTATTCTAAACTATTAGTTTAAAATCGTTTCCTTAAGTAACACCATGTGACTAACATTGCGGTTTACAACTATTATGATTTGTGGCACTTTCTGTGTTGCTAGCACTTTTCAGAGGAAAGTAGCTATGCATGCTCACAAAGTCACAAAAAGTCACCAGATGACTACAGTAGTCCAAATGTACTCAATGACTTGTGTGTATCCTGTATGTTTGTGAATTCTGCATCTGTCAAATTGTAAAATGTATACTGTAAAATTGAAATAAAATTCAGTATTATTGTTAATAGCTGAGAGAGAGAACTCTTGAATTACAATGTTGTCACCATCTTTGACTGCTGCCTTCTCTATTTATGGCATCCTATATTCATGCCATTGTTAGTGTACCAGAAGCTGTAGATGGTCCATTATGACAGTAAGCGATTCTAGACTTACACTAAATTTTATAATTTAATTTTATAATTTTAAATAATTGTATTGTTTTATATTATGTTATTATTACTCAAGGTAGGCTTGTGTGGGCTGTTGCAAATATTAGTGTTAGTGCTGATTGCATACTGCTTAAAATCTGTTCTGCTTTTCAGTGACTGTTCCTTTTTATGCTAAAGCTGTGTGTCAGATATTAAACCGATTTGACATTGACAGACAAATAGTTGTTTTTTATGCGTCAAAATGTCACAAAGTATTCCTTTCTTATTTTTCCTCAGCAGGTGTGTGTGTGTGTGTGTGTGTTGGGCTAGATTTGGGATCTTGCATCAATCACTGAATGAGTGACTTCATCAGTTTGACTTTAGTCATGAATTATTCAGTAAGAGTCAAATCCCACATCTCAGTGATTTAAGTCTTTGCGTTAATTAAAGTCTGAGTCAAGAATTACAAGAATTGGTGTCTCATTTTTACAACAAGAATAAAATGAACATGGCATGATGGAAGTGTATATGACATTTCGTTTGCTTATTTGATGTAAACCACATTCAACTAAATATTTAACATCTTGCAGTAAAAGCTTTTTCGATATGTGTTACAGTATATGTACAGTATGACGATTGGTTAGAGAACACTACTGAACGTAATTGTTTCCGAATTCAGGTGATGGCAATGATGAAATTGCGTGCATGTATTGGGATGACTAAAGATGGCTGCCTTATAACAACTCATCAGGAAATGTATCACTTTTGCCATATGCTTTCTGAAAGCTTCAGAATGAGTCACATTTAATGATTGATGATCATTAGCCTATATTATGTAAGCATACAACCCCCATGACTTAAAATAGAAATTCTCCCACATTAGAAGACAACATTTAATATAAAGCTTCAAATTGTTCTGCAGCCAGCAATGGAGTGATGGAAAATTAATCACAGAGTGAGTGAAACGGAAAAAGTCAACAGCACTGTTGTATAAAATGCTTAATATCTAACTAAATGTATACATATACAACTTTTCTCTTCTGCAGTGGGGAAGGTTTTATTCTTTAGATGCCCTCTAGTAATTTTCCTTATGTTAATATGTTTAAGCTGTCAGGTCTGCTTCTGTGACTCTTTTAATGGAATTGGCTTTAATAACAGTAAATAAAGGCCTTTATAAAAAGTCATACTTCTCTCTCTCTTCTCGCTGTCTCTCTTCCTACCTATCTTTCTGTCTGATCTGTTGTGACACTGAGGGATGGGGCGCAGACCTGTCTTGTCAGTCATCTTTTCTCAGAGTCATTAACATGCACACACACACACACACACACACACACACACACACACACACACTTTTCCTTTTTTTTTTTTTTTTTAAGTACTGTATGCTTGTCGCTTGACATCATTCTTTATGTAAATTAAAATTAAGCAAGTGGAAAAAAGGAAAGGTAACTAGCCCACCAGTACATTTATCTAATTTCAGCTGATTGGAGGGGGATGCTGATGTTGCACTCAGTGCATAATTAGAAGAGAAAAAGAAAAGACATAAGCCTCAGCTTGAAGTGTTGGCTATAAATAAAGTCTTTGATTGCTTTAAAGAGTAAAAGACAATCATTTACAACAAATTACCTCCAAGAGTCTTGAAGACAGACAAGGAAACAAGGATGTGAATGAAAGGAGAATAAGAGAGGAGAAGAAAAGAGGTGCTGATATACTGAAGCAAATTCAACAGTGTAGCCCATCTGTTGCTCTGGACAGCTTGTCTCCCATTTTCTCTAATGGAAAGAGACCACCATAGACCAGACTTGTGGGGTGGGGAGTATTTCAACAAAACAATTATACAGATATAGTAAATCTCAGAATCTTTGACCCTTTCATATTACATTGGCTGTTTTGTACACTACACAAACTGTTGCCAACAAGACACATACACTACAGGATCCCAAATCCCACTTTTGCATGAAAATTAATGCATGGGACTGTTTTGCATAGAAACAAGAAAAACAGATATCATAAAATGTAATATAGCTATTACCCCATTACACTGTAATGCAAATAGCAACTGAACTATTAAAAAATTCAAAATGGTTATTGTGTTGTGTTGTCTGAGAGGTGTGCGTTGAATGAGTGTAAATGTGTATGGCAAATAAAATCATTCTGATTCGGATTCAGTTTTTATTCCTAGCAGGAAACATATTGTGTTTATTTCGTAACAACTATTGGTGTACAACATGCCAAATCATTTCTTATAGAAGCAATAGTATTGTGCTTACAATTTGCCTCTGTTTCCACACAAATAGATGCATGCTGCAAATTGGATTCAGGGATCTGCTGCACATTACAGCAGATAAGATAGACTTCCTTGAGGAATCTTATTGGCTTATTATACTCAGCACTGTACTTGCCAAAAAAAATGAATTTCTGAGGAAATCAAACATGCAGAATATCTTTGGAGCCTTAGCAATTGGCCCAGTAAAGTGCATTGCTAACCTGTTACACTACACGAGAGGTTGCCGTGGGAGGATGCAGCAAGTCATCACCACGCTGTCAGGTGTAGTTACCAAGTGTCAAAATGTGGGGTTAAAATTGTAAAATATAGGCTAAAGGCACATGAGTGTATTACTTTTTAATAGCATTCACATTCCATTATTCCTTCTACATTACGTCCCTGGTATTACTTACCAGACAATTTTATCTAAAAACCTGTTTTCCGCTTCCAGGAGGTTAGGAATTGGCTAGATAATGGACAGTTGATGACTGGAAAAAGACCAGGTGATTTTCTTTCTAATCTTCAACTGTCCACTTTGGGTGAGTCTATGGTCTTGATATAGCCTCAGATTACTCTTCTTGGCTGTAAGGAGTGGAACCTGCTGTGGTCTTCTGCTGTTGTGGCTCAACCACCCCAAGGGTTGATGTTTTTTTGCATGATGAGATGCTTTTCTGCTCAGCAATGTTGTAAAGAATGATCATTTTAGGTTACTATATCCTTCATATCAGCTTGAACCAATCTGGCCATTTTCTGCAGACCTCTCATAAACACATTTCCACCCACAGAACTGTCACTCACTTACTTATTTTTTTTACACCATTCTGCATAAACTCTAGGGACTATTGCTTATGAAATTCCAAAATATCAGCAGTTAGTGAAATACTCAACCAGCCCTTTGGGTACCAAAACCCATGCTACGCCTAAAGTCACAGGGATCACAGTTTTACTTCATTCTGATATTAGATGTGAACTTTTTACTAAAGCTCTGTATCTGCATCTTATCAAATCATTCATCACAGTTAGCTTAAACACACATTGTTCAACAATGACGTAATTCCAACTTCAGTACCGATTCCTATTCTAGTGAAATGCAGCATAACCCCTGGGTATAATCACAAAAAGACAATCTATTATCCATCTAAACTTTTTAATCTATCTTATTCCTCCATCACAAACAATGCCCTTCTTTCATTACCTACATCAACCATTCCTTCCTCTTCCTCTCATCCTTTTTCTTTCTTTTCCTTGGTTCCTCCACCATCTCTGATCATTCTCCTTCTGTTATTTCTCCTCATTGACTTTTCTTTTCTCATTCCTTTTTCGGTTCTGCAGAGCTGTTGGATTAGCAACCAAAGCTAATGAAATGTAATTACAGGGCTTGTCGATAAAGATCGATCCTCAGTGTGACTGTGTGTGTGTGTGCATGTGTGTATGCATGTGTATGTAGCAGGAAGGGGAGCTGATAGGCCTTATTTCCTACAGTTAGTCTGAAGAGATGGCTGATAGCATTGACCCAGTGGCTGAGGGATCAGGTAGACCTGTCCAACTCTTATCAAATCAGTCAGATTACACACACACAAACACACACACACACACACACCACAAACACATTCACACTAACTATTGTCACACACACTCTGTTCATGATAGATAGACCGAGAAAGAAAGAAACAAAAAGTCAGAAAGAAAAGTACTTGCATAAGTTCTACAGACAAAGTTGTGTGTGTATTTGTGTGTGTCCATGTTTGTGTACGTGCATGTGTGTGTGAGAGAGAAAGATTTACAGCCCTGTGTGAACTTAAACAGGTTTTCTCCCATGCCGATCTCATCCCGTCTCTCTCAGTGTGAAGTGAGAGGAGTGTTTTTGTGTCTGCGCTGGAGGTTAAACACGCCTCTTCACTGATAACATTCCCTCAACGTTCCACTATAAATCTCCTGCTGAGAGACAAACGTTCCATCAACGTTTCTGTAATGGAGTCAAGCGGAGCAGATAAATGCTGACGCGACGTCGCAATCAGCATCTCCCAAGGAGCCGTTTCTCTTTCTTAAGCCTTTTTTTCCCCCAAACACAGAAACTTTGAGATATGCCTGCACATAGACCATTTTTCTGTACTCTTGGCCAGTTATGCTTCTACTGTACATAATGGAATGCTTGTGTAATGGAATGTGTGTCTGTGTGTGTGTGTGTGTGTGAGAGAGAGAGACTGAGTGAGTGACTGTCCAAGCTAAAAGCTTTCCAATTAAGTGTTGCTCCACAGGCCTGTGTTGGGCCTTTCCGCACCTTGTCTCCATGGCAACTGTCAGGTAGATTTCCTGGTGGTGATTACAGAACTTACATAGTCTTCAAATTTTTTATCCATTTCTCACTCAAAATATACGTTTTCATTGTTTTAAATTGTGCTCTGTCCTTCCTCTTTGTTTCTATTTCTATCTTTCACCATGTCCATCTTTTAATTTAACGTAATAATGTATTTCCATCTCTTTTCCTCTATTCTTTTCCCTTTCTGCTTCCAATTCTTCTTCAGTCTAGCCTGCTTTTATTTTTATCTTGTGACTGTGACTCCCTTCCACTCTTGTTTTTCTTCTTTTTTCCATTTGATCTTTTTCATTATACAGTATATTGCTTGAGTAACATGTTAAACCGATAAAAAAACATCAATATGTGGTTTTCTACAAGTGGCTATTTATTTAATAAAGATTGCCGTCATGATTCGATCTAGATCTGGAATGATCCTATAAAACAAAACAATGTCTAATATTCTTTCATTCACTGTACACTAATAAACATTGACTGAATCACTTGATCCACAGTTATTGATGCCTAATAATCGGGTTGGATTTTCATGTCTGAATGTATTTAAAATGAGGTTGTATAAATGTTAAAATATAGGGTTTTGTGTTTGATTAGTAGTCTAAGGAGCACATTAAGCATTAGGGGCAGTTTATGCGCTGGAAAAAATGACAGTGAAAATATCTTTTATAGTTAATTCTATTTAATGTTTCCTATTAAGATTACACAAATCCAAATAAAAAAATATTAAACCTTTTTCTAGACATTTTTTTTTACTAATATCATGCTTTACATTGTCTTATTTATTCTTATTTAATATGTCCTCTTTTTAGAAATAAGTGCTTAATGTTTTAAATTTTAAAATTCCTTATTATCTAACTGTATCTCTATTATTTCTCACATTTCCCCCCCTAATTTCCTTGATTTTCCAATCTCTGTCCCTGCCTCTTTCTTAAGTGTCTCTTTATATCTGTCCCTCTAATTATATCACTCCACCTCCATTTTTTTCTATTACTCTCTCTCTCTCTCTCTTTCTGTCTCGCTCACTCACACACACATACACACACTCTCTCTCTCTGTCTATTTCTTTCTAACTGTATTTCTTGCTTACATTCTCTCTGTCTCTTATTTTTCTTTATTTCTCTTATCTCTCTCCCTTCTATTTCCTTCCATCCTTCCACATCACTCTTCCATACTACCAAGCACCCCCCCCACACACACACCATCTCATTAGAGTGGACCATATTGTCTCACTGTGCACAAATCAATAGCTGCAATTAGTCGCCTTTATTAACGTTATTGTTCCTACATGTTACAGCTCACTGATCTATATTTAATGCACCCCCCTCTCTATCTCTATCTCTATCTCACACACACACACACACACACACAATTAACGGCTGTTTGATTTAAAAGGTAGAAGGGAAATTCTGTCTCCACTCTCTGTTCTTGTAATGTCTTCTTTACCATTCACATGTATTGATTTATTGGAATTATTATCATATCACTTCTTTACTAAAATCTCCCTCTCTTTCTCTCACTCTCTCTATCTCTCTCTCTCATACACACCATGAAGTCTGCTCCCATTGGAGTTGGCAGCCGTCTTCACAACACACATCCTGTCTCTTCTCTCCCTAGGGGACAGGGGCCAGCCTCCATCTGTCCCCCCCTCACTACACACACACAAACACACACACGCACACACATCCACTTGCACCCCCAGAAGGGTGGTCCATCACCACCTGTCAGACCCAGATTTTCTCTCTCTCTCTCTCTCTCTCTCTCTCTCTCCTTTGTCTCTCCATCACTTTTATCTCTATCTCACCCTCTCTCTATATCCTACCATATATTATATATTTCCCTCTCTTTGTCTCTGTCCAAGTCTTACTGTTCATCACTGTCATTCCAGCAATCCCTCTCCAAATGTCTACATTTACAATCTACATGTATAATCCTGAATGCCTTTGCTGTGCACTTTTTTTTTTTTTTGCTTTAACAGCACACTGATTCCTGTTTCACAGCTCACACATTCAGAGCATTGTGCTTCACAAGAGTGCACTGACACTTCGGAAGAACTGTAAGAACAATAAATAAAACATTCATCTTGCTCAACAAATGATGAGCAAGACTCCGCTTCTCTGTGAGATCATTATGGGCAATCTGAGAATTGTGGGGGTTTTTTATAGCTAAGGTCAAAAATCATGTAGGCAGAGCAGGTGAGAACATGTAAGGGCCAACTGGGGAACACTGTAAAGCAATAGGGTCAAACTCAGGTCCTAGACCTCCCAAGTCCTACACAGCATTGTGTTTTTAGTGTTTTTTACTCTTCTAATGCTAATATTCTGTCTATAAAGACAAGCTGCATGAGCTGAAGTCGTGTTATATGGAGTAGAATACTAAACTCTGCAGTAACGCGAGTCTCCTGGACTACAGTCTAACACCTCTTATGTAAACAGAATAGCACAGAAACATAAAATAAGAAAAATCACATCTTACTAAAAAAAAAATATGTGAGACTTATTAAAGTGTGCTGGTGAGATGAAGGGTTTCTAAGAGATAATGAATCTCGGAACACAGAAGATCTTTCACCAGAGAAAGAGTTAAGCTGAATAACAAGACAGTACTAAATTAGGAAAGTAGCAAATATGACATAACTGCAAACTATCATCAGCATAAAATAAAAATGTACTCAGAGCAGCCCACTAGCTGAATCTCATCATCACATCCACCAAAAGCTACCCAGAGCAAGCAGTTTGGCAGTGTGAGGGAGATCCTTTTTTTTTTTACACTGCTGCTTGTACAATGTCATAGGACAGCTGCTCCTCTATTCATGCTCTTCACTAAATATGACTCCCATGATTACCATCTTTCTGATTGTTGGGCAAAGGGCATTCTTCACATCGGGAGAACATGACCAATCTCGTTCTCTTTGACTGCCAACCTGATGGCTGTGTCATCATCAGGATTTACACTCCCTGCCCTGATGATAGGGTGCCACCATAAACAGCTCCACTGAGACCTGGAAACAGTGACCATGAGAAAAAAGACAAATGGACAGACTGTGTACAAAGTATAGCAGTTCAAAAGTGGACATTATAAAATATTGACATGTCTGTTGTATTGCAAAAACTATATTCAGTTTGAACATGTTCTTACTAGATTCTTGTACCTGCAGCAAGTGGAGTTTGTCCAAAAATGTGGTAAGATGTGGGGATGTTCAGTGAGGATGCTAAGTGGCTAAAGTGTTGGAGTACTGATTAGAAGGTTGTGAGATCATATCCCAGGTCCACCAAGCTGCTGTTTCTGTGCCCCTGAGCGAGGCCTTTAACCCTCAGTTGCTCAATTGTATAAAATGAGTTTAAAATGTAAATTACTCTGAATAATGGTTTCTGCCAAATGTTACATATTTGTAGACTAATTTAAATGAGCCCATTGAGCCCAATTCAAATATAGTTGGTCTTATTGTTATTCCTCTACATAGCTTGTATAGGGCATTGGTGGCTCAGTGGTAGGTTTCTTGCCTACCATGCGGAAGGCCCGGTTTCGATTCCCAGCCAATGCTCAAACCCCAGCCACTGGATGCAGTGCCGGTCCCAAGCCTGGATAAAATGGGAGGGTTGTGTCAAGAAGGGCATCCGGCATAAAACCTGTGCCAAGTTATTGTGCAGACCATTTGGTCCGTTGTGGTGACCCCTCACACAGGGAGCAGCCGAAAGATCAACAATCTCTACATAGCTTGTATACATTTGAACAAAATTTTATTTCCCCAGGACCATGGTGCAACACATAATAACATACAAGACTACACAAGTGCAAATATACAACATGTGAGATGAGTGCAGGATGCTAAATACACAGAACAGAATTCCTAGGACAATAAATCCACAGGATATGGGCTGTAAACTACTGGTATTATGACATAAATCAATATATCTGTAGTAGCTAATGCAGCACATGTTAAGAAACCTGCACTTACTTGTGCCTACTTAAAAACCTCACTCCACTAGTAAAAACCTGCTGTTCATAGTCCTGATGCACATCTTCATTCTTAATCAGATTTACAAATTTTCCGAAATAGTTCTTAAGTACAATTACTCAAGTATTTTCCACCCCTGATAAAGCAGTTACTGTCTCACCCTTCTTTAAACCTAAGAATGTTAGGTTATTCTTTTATTCCGGTGCATTAATTATTATTATTCAAGCACACTTTCCCTCTCGCTGCTCTCACTTGCACTTTGACACTTGTTATATACAGATGGGAAGAAGATGCATCTTGACAGGTGACAGACTCAGACGTTTAAAGAGATGAGCTATTCATTAAGTGCTTTCACTGCTTTAAACTCATCACGCACACACATAGGCACGGCCGCCATTTGCCAACCTCATAAGGAGACCGCTTCAACCTCTCCCTCTCCCGCTACCTCTATACACCACACAGTTGCCTGGAGACACAGAAAGTACACAGAGTACTGTATATACAAACTATTTTAAGACATTGGTGTCTGCAAGTTCAGTTCATGTTGCTGAAGATTGTGTCACTCTGTTCTCTCAGCGTTCATTATGGCTGAGCTTATTTAGGCTGACTTTAATTACAACGGCTTAAGTGGCTTTAGTTACTAATTCTCAGTGAGTCTGGTGGTTCATATAATGTCAGATGTCAGAATAAAGCGTCCGTGTTAGGTGGGTGCTTACGGATTATGGTGATTATCATGGCATTTCATTTTTTTGTTCGATTTCTCAACATCATCATCATCATCATCATCATCATTGTCTCTCTGCCATTCGGAAGAGGATGACAAAGAGAAACTGAGAAAATGATACCAAAAAACACGCAGTGAGAGAACGACAGAAATGGCAGACTGATCATTACACCAGATCAGTGAACTAAGATGGGCTTACAGTCCACAAAAGTGTTTTAAGTGATTAAAAAAAAGCATTTTACACCCACGCTGTCATTTTTTTTCTTTCTTTCTTTCTTTCTTTCTTTCTTTCTTTCTTTCTTTACAATTTTCACAATTGCATTTTTTTGTGCTAATGGCACACACATTAGGCAATTAGATAGAGTCACACACATAATGAATTTTATAACACATAGAAAATCCTCAAAATCCCAAAGCTTCAGGGAATTACTGCAATCTCTTGATTATGTGACAGACACAAAGACGGTGTTGGATTTGCTGTTTCCAGACTTTGCTATGTAGAAATACGGCAAGAGCACTATTATGACTATTGTAGAGACTTATTGGTGGGTTTAAGTGTCTGCTACTCCTATGCAATTTATGGAGCGGGTCCTAAGCATGTGTGTGGCAGTGGGATATGGGACAGCTTCAACAATGTAAATATATTTATTTCAAGCTATTTAATTCATACATATGCACTTATCACGCACTGACACACCTGTACACCTGCTCAAGTAATTAGCTAATCGAGTGACAACAGCACAATGCATGCAATTATGCAAATACATATATCGAGAGTTTCAATAAATGTGCACATCAAACATCAGAATGGAGGGGATAAAATGTTGAAGACTTTTCCCATGGCATGTTTGTTAGCACCAGATGTGCTGATTTGAGAATTTCAATATTTCAATTTGAGAAAAAATAGGCTTTTTTATCACATTTCTCCATTATTACTAAGGAAGCTGTGTGGCGTTTCTGTGTTTATCAGAAACATTTAACTGGACAACAGTTATTGGATTTGTCTATTCAAATCAAGAGATCGTAGCACCTTATTATAAGCTTTTTATGGCCAGTGGTTTTGGAGTAGTCTTGAGTGAAATGGTGGCCACAAGAATAGCTTTAAATTCTCACCGTTGACACAATGATTTGAACAAGTAATATCTTTCTCACAAGAACACCAGTGGGAAATTAGTGAAAGCTCAAGTTGTTTGCTAACCCAAATCCCAACCCTAACCTTAATCCAACAATTCTGTGCTGTGGGATTATTCACCACTTCACTAGATGGTTTGAAATACTACTACCTTCACATTCACAGCACGGATTTGTGGAACACAACCCCCCTACAACCCTTGTTGTTGATGAGAGAGGTGGAGGAGAATGGCCAGACTGACAGGAAGGCTACAGTAACTCCATTAACCAGTCTTTACAGCAACACTGAGCAGAAAAGCATCCAGAACACACAAGATGTCAAACCTTGAGGTAAATGGATTACGACAGCATAAGGCCTCATCAGGTTTTTCTCCAGTCAGCCAAGAACAGAAATCTGAGACTACAGTGTTCACAGACTGAATGAAACCAGACAGTACAAGATTGAAAAAACGTTGCCTGGTGAGTCTGAGTGGATGGTAAATGTATATGTCCTGAAATAACAGAGATAAATAGCAATAGAGAACACTAGTAATCTCCCAGTAATTGAATCCTTGAAAGGTGGTGATTATCTGAAAAGGTGCTTTATGTTTGACTGGGTATACTAACATAGCTACACATATGGCTGAAAGCTAAACCTAAGGATAAATCCCAAACTATGTTCTGTACTACACCACACAGACTGTGGAAGCCAATATTCATGCTAATGTACTTAGTATCCAACAAAATCTGCCACTCTAGCTCAAGAGTATTTTATATGCTTACAGTTGAATGAGTTTCAAACTGTGAAAAGCAATATATTAGATGGCTAAGATGAACTATTAGGCTAAATCACTACAATTATCTAACAAAAACAATTTGTTGAACAATAAAACATTTTACTGCAGGCGCATTATCTTCACAACCAGTTCATAATGAGAGATGTATGTGTATTTATACATGGACCTCTAAAATATTACTGTAGGTTTTATTGCTAAAAGGCTGTACATAATTTATGTAAATACCCCTTTACTCTGTATATCTTCATGGATCCACCATTCTAAAAGCCTTTACTCTTCCCTACTACTCCACTGTTGGCTGAATGTACATTTAATTTTTGAGATACAGTATGAACTTATGACATTAGGTATTTAAAGCTCTGAAAACTTGTAAGCAACCAATAATTTTTAATTATATTTTGTAAGAAATTGTATTAAATACACAAGAAAAGTTTTATATTGCGTAAACTATAATGTTGATTTTTAAAATATATTTATATATATTTAAGATATTAAAATACTGTATACAGTCTCCATATGATTTGACCTCAAAGCTGCTATGTTAGTAGTTTAGAACTACTGAACCACCTTGACTATAACACACACCACATTGTAAATGTATAAAAGATTGTAGGATCAGTTGGTTCTTTTGGTTATAAAGATTGTGGATCACTTGGTTCACATTATTCAAGATCTATTTTTACTGATGATTTTCAAGGCAAATATAGTAAAAGCAACCTCTGTCTCTCTTAGACTCTGTCTGACAATAAACATAGGTTATATACCAGTGCAGTTCAACAGACAATAGCAAAGCATTCCTGTATCTTGCTCATTTTTAGCCTTTCTGAATATTTCTATGCCCTTTTTACCCCCAACCCCCTGCTTAAATAACATGTTTATTCATTGGCTATGTGTGGGTGTCTGCGCTCTCCAAGCAGACTGAGGTTAGCAAGTCTTCTCTATTGTTTTTCCGGTAAAACAGTTTCTAGTGCAGGAAGCAACAGCAGTATAAGCCTTAGCTGAAAGTGGGTGTAATTGTAGCCCAGCGAGGCCCTCGCCACCTGGGTTTCTGCACTGATAAAAATAGACTAACCTGCCACCGGCACTTTTAATGATGGTGAGTACAGCAGTCTTGTCAGCGGATGGTTGTAATACGATTATAAATAGCGAGATCGCAGTGTGTTGCTGTGAAGCAGACACCGCCATGGGCATGTGGTATTTGTGATCGACAGTGAGGACAGTTGGAGTGCTCTTACACGAGTAACCACGCTATCACTACAGGTTAGAAATGTATTTGTTACAATATTATTCTTGTGGAGATGAGAGAACGCGATTATTCACACCCTTTCCTCTACACTTAGCTAAGTAGGTAAAACTGTTTAAATACATGTCATGGTTATCAATAACATTTTACATTAAGGTTCCCTTAATTAGCATTATTTACTGCATGCATTAACATTAACATTAACAATCGACAAACTTCAGTATTAATAAACCATAAGTAATGTGAGCAAATTAACAAAGTAAGCTTAATATATGTATTAATTGACATTTGTTTAAATGTTAATGAAATACACCTGCACCAACTAATCAACATTCAATTCATGACTACAAATAAGTCTGCTAAATTAGCAAAAATTAAATTAGAGCATATTATTAGGCATTGATAACTAATTGGTCTCTGTTCTCCAGATGTAAATATTAGAACTTGCTTTTCAGCCGGTTAACTCCCCCTAGTGTCAACGCAATGTTAATTAGCTACTGTACAGTCCAAAATGCCCCAAAATATTTCAGTATTCAAGCATTTTTTTTTTTCTGACCAAGTGCTTCAGATTCTTGAAAGATACAATCTGTTGGCTTTTTGCACTTCTGTGTTTATGCACGTAAGTGTTATGCATTTTTTAGCGATAGCTTTCCCTAGCAAGAAATAGTCACCGGTCTGACAAAGTATTAGTAGTGCAATTAGTGAGTAAACTTGTGTGTTTGCTGACAAACTTCCAGAAATGGTTTGTGGTTGGTCGTCTGCCATGTAAACTAGCCTCTTTTTTTTTTTTTTTGGCCCTGTTTATTCATGAAACATACCAGAGTCTATAGGAAATTCTAGAGATTTAGCTTGTGTTTATCATTATTTTTTTTTAGCCAAACGTTTGACTCCATTTTTCATATTATTATTTTTTTCTGCATTTCCTCAGCTCAGAATGGATCGTGCTTTATAATTCCCTCCCATTACACAATTCTAACATGTCAAGTTGCAATTTTTGTTCTTTTCAGACCACAGGAGATACTTAATTAATGAATTAATTGTAAATCTCTTAAAATGTATTTTAACAGTGCATATTTGTTTAACTAGTGTGGAAATACAGGCTGTGCAATGAGACACGGGTGATTATGTCTCAACCTGAGTCCATATGAAATGAAAAGATTTCTATATTTGAATGGAATTGAGGGAGTCTCGTGTGTGTTGGGTAATTATTCAATAATAACCTAGTCCATTCATGGCCAATTATGGTAGCTTATTTACTACACATTTGTGCATTTTCCATGATCTATCACACCTGGTCCATCTCACTGGGTAATTAAAAAGGCTTTTATGAACTGAGACTAGGATGTCAAAGAAATAGCTCAGGAAAATGGTTACATTTCAGATTCTCACCTTACCCTAACTCAACCAAAACATGATTTGTTTCTGTTATTTTGCACTAGAGCTATGAGGCTAATATAGCTAAAAGCAACCTAAAATTTTTTACATGGATATATCTACACACATTTATCTATCTCGCACACTAGACAGGAGTTGGAGTCATGGATGGTGGCAGTGCACACATCAGGTCTGCCAGGAATGTTCAAAGCTTGGATTTACCAGCATGGCATCCTACCATGTATCCTGTGGCCCCTGCTAGTGTATGAGGTCCCACTCTCCACAGTCAAGAGCTTTGAGAGGAAAATAAAGCCATTAGCACTGTAGGTGGTTAGGGCTCCCATGAAGCTTGAGCAACATCACTCTGTATGAGCATAACAACAACCTGAAACTCCCATCCTGCTGCCTGTCTGAAGAATTCATGGTCAGCCATGCAAGAGACAAGCTGCAGTTCAAAGAATCCAACAACCTGTAGATTTCATGGGAGGCATCAATGTCAAAACAGGAGAAAGTGAAAGACAGTAAGGGGAGCTGGCAGAGTCAGGTGTGTGGCACAAGGCACTGGTAGGATTAGTTGCAGCATGTAGGGCTGGCCTGGTTAGCATCTCAACACTTCTCAAGGCTCCTATTAGGTGCAATCTGATCCAGGAAGAGATTTGAGCAGGCTGAAAGTGGTCCAGGACAACAGGATGGGGATGCAGCAGCAGGGTGCATGGAAAAGATGGGAGCATGCAATGGACAAGAAGATGCAGTCTGAGCTCAGGGGAGCCAATACACAGCACAATATGTTCATAGACCAGGTAGTCTATGATGCCCTCTGAAGCCACTCAACCACTCTTGCTGGGACACGGTGGAAATGTACCAGTATGGAAATAGGGTGGAAATACCAGTATCCACTCTGGGCCAGTTGAGTCATACAGGAGAGGGGAGCTGCTTCTGGTGTCGGTAGATGAAGGTAGTAGATGAAACCATTTACAATGACATCAGCCATAGCAAACACCTGAATCCAGAAAGATGGACTCATGCCTTTATCAGATTATCTAATACTCAGTGAATGTGGCTAGTGTGCCAGAAAAAGCAAAAGACTGGCAACTGAAAGTGGACCTAGGCAGACAACTTCAATTTCCTGAAGACATTGTTAGTCATGCTAGAGCTGACTGTCCAATGGAAAGAGAGGACAGAGATGCCCACTGAGCAGAAAAGAGCAATATACACACAGATCTCAAGTGCTATAGACAGGGTCTGAGTCTCAGCGCATATCCATTGAAGTAGGTTGTAGAGGGTTTGCAGAACACCTTGCAGCAAACCTCTGCATGGTCTACATCCTGCTGGGCATCAGAAGTGCCTCAAAGAGGAATACCATCAAGTACATCTCAAGAAGGGCGGACTACGGTGTGCAAGTGCTACGCAGAAACAAGTCGGAGCTTGATCAACCCTGGATGGGTCGACTGTGTGAGAATGTCTGATGTTGAAATAACCCAAAACCTACCAAACTGTGCAACAAAAGATGTCATTCAAGATGTATGCCTCATAATGTTATTGTTTGTTCTTGGTCACTCCCTGGTTTTTAAAATATGTCAACAAATCGGTGTGCCTTTATTGAGGAACTGGTGCTGTATATAGTAAAGCTTATAGATGTGACAGATTTTAATACTATATTAATACTAATTTGCTTTTAATAAAATTGCTGTTAGCATAACTAAAGAAACCAACACCAAACTTGTTGCTGTTCACACAGTAAAAACACAGTAAGCACATAGTGCTTTTTCTTTAATCAGTGCCAATTCATCATTGCCCCATGCTAATTTTAGAGCTCTAACTCAGGAAAACCATGTATCATTTTGGAGCAGTATCTGATCTCCATGAGCCTTTCTTTTGATTTTTCATCTCCATTTGACACCCTGCCGGAACACAGCGGCCTTTGTTGTTGCCCAAATCCCTGTGCAGGCGGTACTTTTCCAGCATTTTCTCTCTGGATCCAGCCGGCTTACTTTTCAATCGCACGAAGGGACTGAGAGAAACGAATCGCATCATATCTCAAATCCCCAGGGGGCTGAAACAGCTTCTGCGTTCCTTCTCTCTCACTCCATTCACCATCTATTAACCACAGCAGAACCTGCCACCATACACCTACCCACAATTCCCAGCCTCCATTGGACCAAATCACAGCCTTCAAGGAGAGTCATTGATTATTATTAGCGTGAAGTGTGAGAGTCTGCCACAACAGGTCCAGGCTACAGGGATTAAGGAAAAGTGGATTAAGTCTCCATGCAATATTTTGAAATGCAATGTTATAGAAGGAGCAATACAACATCTGCAGGGGCTTAGAGATGCAACAGAAAGCAGCAGAAACTGGAATGAGAAAAGTGAGCGACAGCCTCAGAAGGAAAAATGCATGTGAATGAATTAGCTTGGACTTAATCTTGCACTGACTGAGGAGTCACTCAGAGTTCTTTGCATTGTGTACCTAATCCTGTCTCCTCATCTTCTTCCTCCAGTTACTTCTCCTTTTTTCCCTCTAATGATGACCTTCCTGCCCATATCTATGGAGAACACCAGCGAAGTCTGACTTCTGAAAAAGTGAACTTAGCCCTAATCATTAACAGTGGATTTAATTTCCACATTTCTTTAAAAGACTACTTAAATACATGTGAGAGCATGAATACTAGTGCTGTCTCATTAGGCTCTGTAATCCCGCTGACATAATTGAGCCGTTTCATGTCTGATGAACACCGACACACTGTACCAGCTGGACCGCTATAAAAACACTGCTGGACTCCATTGCACGTGACTTATTACACTGTTTATGCACACTGTTTGAAGCCATATAGTTTTATAATGGGGCTAACATTTGGTTGTTATAGCAGAAATTCATTTGTTCGTAGTGGGTTGTTAGAAGAAATGTTTCACAGAACAATGTCTTAGAACACCAGCTGTACTCATGTTGTAGGTTTAATTATTTAAAAAGCTAAGCTTTTACCAGAATAGCTTGAAAGAGCACCTGACAATTAAGTCTTGGGTTTGCTAATATCCCTACTAATACAAAGTAGATACCTTTTCAAGTATATGACTAAGCACTGAGCTGCTAAACTGATGATTAGCATGTACATAATAAGCTAACAATCTGACCAGGATGGAGCAGTTGCTGAACATGAATGAATGAAAGAATAAATGCTCAAAATGTTGTCTTTTCTGTTGCTTTTGGAGGCATTTCATATTGTAGAGTTTAATTCTACTGTATCTGTGGTATTTTCAGCATCTAGGGCAGCTTTTTTCATTTTATGTAAGTGCACAGTTGTTCACATTAATACAATATTCCATTAATTATTAGTGTATTAAAGTAATCACTTAATAGCAAGCATGCACTGAGTGTTTTGATAGTAAATTTATGGTTTCCTTTTTAGCAGTTATACTGTACCACTTAAATAATCATGAAACTGGTAGAATCAGAGAGGGTCATGTAAACTTACTCAGTGAGTAAATGCTAAATCCAAGTTCTAGAGCAAATGCTAGTCTTACACACTGCTATGTCAAACTACAGTGTTCATACATAACAATAAAATAATATGATGTTATCCAAAGTAAATCATGTATCTCCGAATGTCTGATAGCTGAAAGTTGCTAACCATAATGGCTGCAAGTGCCCTTCAAAACGATGTAACCACGATTGCACAGATGTGTCATTATTATTATTATTTTTTTTTATCACAATCACAATGTGTGAGCTTGTTATTGTTTACCATGTATAACCGGTTCACAATCACTCACATATCTGTGTAACAAAAAAACACATTGCAAATTAAAATACATGGAATGCATTATCATGGTCACTGCCTGTGACAGATAAACAGATACTGAGGAATTGGTCTAAGTATGTTTTTGCATCACTGTTCATTTACTGTGGAAGGGTCTAATATTTTTCAAGATTTTAAGGTAATCTGTTGACCATAGAGATTTAGGATGAGGTCCTTCTGATGCCCTGATGAGTAACTTCATGTAAGTGGATGAAATTCAATCCATTACACTGTAGCCTAGATTCAAGGATACTGACTCGATGTTAACAGCTATAGGGAGCCAGTGGTTTGAGATGAATTTTGGGTTTTCCAATCAGCTAGAAGCTGGGTGCATTGGTGTCATTTGCTTATCCAAGCTACAGGCAAGCTTAGGTTGGTCTTTAGGCCCCGTCGCGACCCTGTCAATTTCTATATTTGTTCACTGAGGGTGTATCTCTTTGTCATCAGCTTAAAAATGTTTTTCACTGGATTCAACAGAAGGGAGAGTTCAGATTACATTTTCCTCACAGTTTCGTCCATATTTCATCTGTAAATAGGAGCCATTGCTGTGTTGGAGGCTTGTCCTTGAGTCAACCATGCAGTACTTGTTGCAGTAAACATGAAAGAATTCATTCATTAATCTTTAGAATACACTTTATCCCAGACAGGGCTGTGGTGGGAGGTGGAATACAACCTGAATGGGATGTCAGTCCATTAAAGAGCATTTGTAAAGTAACACAGTCTTTATGGTGTTTTTTTTTTTTTTTGTGTGTGTGTGTTATTATTATTTTTTTTATACTTTTTATGTGAGCCATCTGCATTTCGAACACACACTGTATGTGTCTGTGTGTGTGTTACCCCATGTGTCACAGAATCCACTCCAAAGGCATTTGTACTTATACCATTAGAGTGTGTCTGTATTTCTGTTAATATTTAATGCTTTGAGAATTGAGGAGGGGAAGAAAGAGAGTTGTGACTTCCGTTTTTTCCCAGGTAAGCCAGTAGCTACATCATCTAGGTTTCCTACAAACCATGAAGGCAGATTTAGTTAACACATCTGTGTTGCCCAGCAACGGTTTTAATAACGAAGGAAAAGAAGGCCCTAGTCTGTGTCTTCACCTTTATTTTTTTCCTCAGGAAAACCAGTCGAGTTACAGACCTAACAGGAAAGCTCTGTTCTTCTTGCTTGCACCTCTGTGTGGCAGCGCATCTGATCTTAGGTTTTGGAGGGACAAAAAAGAAATCATTGCTTATGTTTCTCTCTCTCTCTCTCTCTCTCTCTCTTTCCAGATGCCACTGCATGTTTCATGCCTTAAACATTTAAACAACAATTATCTCTTCATTTGCACATACACAATCATCCATTACATTAGAACTACTGACATTGTGCAGTGAATGACATTGAGTATCCCATTATAGTGGCACCTGTTAAAGGGTGGGATAAATTAGGCAGCAAGTGAACAGTCTAGCCCGTCTGGTCCAATTCCACAGAAGAGCTAGTGTAGCAAAAATTGCTGGCTATGATAGAAGGGAGTCAGGACACACAGTGAGTCACAGTTTGCTGCTTAGCTGCAGACTGATCAGAGTGCCCATGCTGACCCCTGTCCATTACCAAAAGCACCTACAATGGGCACATGAGCATCAGAACTGGATCACAGAGCAATGGAAGAAGGCTGCGGTCTGGTCTTATGAAACACATTTTCTTTTACACCATGTGGACAGCTCTCTGCTACACTGCAATAACTATTCAGGAATGAACTCTATATAGTCTATATTGCCCCTAGGTGTAAATGAGTGTCTGACTGTGTTTGTGCATGTGTGTGTGTGTGTGTGTGTGTGCATATTGTCCTACAATGGTTTGACCTCCTATCCAGCCTCATGTTCAAAGGATATCCTCCAGATCCACTTTTGGCTCTGGCAGACTGCACTTTGGTGAGATATTTTTTATTTAGAAGTACAAAACTCATAGGAGGTTTTTTAATCAGCTCTGGTAGGGAAAACAGTGAATCAAAGTGTTTTATAAATGACAGGAGAAACTTAGACTGGTTGGTTGATGATATAATCTGTCTGACACTGACACACAAGGTGCACAGCCATAATGACTAGCCTAAGGGGGTAATTTGTCTCTCAAAATGTGATTGTTTCCTGAATACAACTTCATGAGACAACATATGAGTATGAGTGGAATATTTATTTATGTAACATATAAAAACCATGCATATTAATAAACTTTTGCAAGCTGAACATATTACATTACACACGTAGTATGGCATAGATATGATAAATTTATAACTGAACAATATATATATATATATATATATATCTATATATATATATATATATATATATATATATATATATATATTATGTGTTTTTATTTTATTTATTTATATATTTATGTTGCTATATTTAAAATCAGTGGCTACACTTCACAACACAATTGAAAGAAACAATTACTCACATTACTTCAGAAAATACTAAATAATACTGTGTCCATAAACTAGTCTCTAATTCTTATATATTTGCCCTGAAACAGCTGATTCCACTTAAACTGGTAGATGCATATGAAATAAAATTAGTGTTTTCCTGATAAACATTCACCAAGAGCATTATAGTAACACTGTATGAAACCCAGCGTTGCTCTCAGACTTGAAAAGTAGTCCTCATGACTGATTCATCAAGGTGTTGAGAACATTCCTTTAGGATTCTGGTTCAAGTTGACATGATTACATCATATAATTGCTGCAGATTTGTCAGCTATACCTTCATGCTCAAAATCTTCACATCACAGTTCTACCACATCATATACCACATCTATTGGATTTAGATCTGACCACTGTCATGGTCATGGAACCTCTTTGAGATGACTCTGGGACATATAATTGTTGCCATAAATGGATGCACATGATCAACAGCAACACTCAGATAAACTGTGGCATTCAAACAATGCTTGATTGGTATAAAGAGTGCCAATAAGTGTCAACAAAACATTCCCCACACCATTATACCACCACCACCAGCCTGAAATGCTAGTTAGAGTCATCATGCTGTTGACAAATTCAGATCCTGCCATCTACATGTCACTTAAAAAATGATCAAACCAAACCTCCAATACAGTTTCCTGTTCTTAGTTAACTTTGTTAATCCCAGGGGGAAATTGCTTTGCTATGTTACATTTGCTCTAATAAAAATGGAAGAGAGAAATATATACTATATACAAGAAGAAAACTGAAAGCACACCACTCAGTACAACACTTGGCAGTGATCAGTCTCTGGCTGAAGTGAAACCCAATGTAGTCCGGCTGAAGTGAATCCCTGTTTGGAGTGAAACCCAATGTAGTCATCCACTTCAAGGATTATTGAAATACTTTTCTTCTCACCATGGTTGTAAAGATTGGTTATTTGAGATTTCATTGCCATCCTGTTAACCGAATCAGTCCTCCTCTGGCCTCTGTCATCAGTATACATATCTTCTAATTGAATCCCAGTCACAGCAACATTAATGCAGTGAATTTAGTCCCCAAAATGTCAGAAATACATTTACATGTATTAGGAAATGTCCTTGTAGCTCAGTCACAACATGAAGCCTTCAAGACAGTTTACAGTGGCTTCCTTTCGGCTGGTTTAAATTGTCGTTCTACAATTTTCACCTCTTTCTCTCTTCATATACAATTTTCTTTCTAGTTCTTTGGCTCATTCTTTTCAACTGTGTTTGTCTTACATTTATCGCTTCCTCTATATTTATTTCCTGTCTGTTTCATTCTCTTTTGTCTTTTCTCTCCTATCCATGCTCCCACACCCATAGATAACCTCAATCTATCTAAATACTTGTTCAGGCTTTTTTTCCGCTTCCTCCCTCTGTGAATGACCGATCCGATTTCCTTAAATGGCAGACATCCCTCCGTTTCTCCACTCTTTTAAGTGCTATGACATTTGGGAAATAAAGGTATTTAGAGAGACTGTTTAATTTTCCACACAGTGCAGATGACTGAGGCCACGGATATCCTACAGTAAGACATCTCCCGTGTTAAACCACACACCCCCCCTTGCTAAGGTGGTGTGTGTGTGTGTTTATTTATAGTGAGTGATGTTTCTGCTGCTTAAAGCAGCCAGCAAATCATGCAATAGTGCTGATAGTGAGGCTTTGTGTTCTTGCAGATGAGCTATGACACGCTATCACATGCTCATAAAGAGCTGATTTGTCTATATGGCACTGCATGCCAAAGCTGAGCTGTGCGTTAGATGATCTATGAGAGTAGATTTGTCTCCAATTAGATGAAATGATTATTTCTGTGTGTATGGGGACAATGTGTGTGAGTGATTATTTTGTGTGTGTGGTTCCTATATGGTATGTGGTATTGTATATGGTATTCCCATTGCAATAAGCTATAGAGGGGGATAATCATATCAGATTATAAGGCTAAATATATATATATATATGTATATATATATATATATATATATATATATACATACATATAAGAATATATGAAATATATATATGAAAAAGATCATATTTATGAATATCATTCATATATATATATGAAAAAGATCTTAATTAATTATGATAAATTGCCACGTTTCTATTCTTTTATATATATATATATATATATATATATATATATATATATATATATATATAAAAGAATAGAAACGTGGCAATTTATCATAATTAATTAAGATCTTTTTCATCTATTTTAATTTACAAAGAGACAACCCTGTGTTAACACCTAGACATTTGCCCCCCACCCCCTTTTTTTTTTTTTTTTTTTTATTGTTCATGTGAATGTTCATCATTTAAAACCAGTGGATGCTTTTAATAAATGATTTCTGGAAAAGATTGCTATTCATTCCAAATTTTAAAAGGATATGTTTTCAGTGGGTGGTTAATATTTTTACAGCTTCTTTTTTATTAATATATAGCTTAATGAAATCACACCAACCACAATTTCACTTGTGATCAGGTAAATAATGCTACTTTGCATTTTAGGTTTTTTTCCCCTGGGTTTAAGAAATGATATTTGATCAACTGATCTTTAGCATGAGTTAAAACATGGGATTTATTTGTTTTTGTTTTTGTTTCTTTGCTTTATTCACTTCCCTACTATTTATATATTTACTTTCAAAATGGTTAAAATTGGTTAAAATGACTAAAATCGGTTTTCTACTCAAGACCACATATGACCATATCTGTGGTCTATATGAGCAATTGTATCACTCATTATGTGTGTGTGTGTGTGTGTGTACATGCCTGCTGCACCTATGAGAAAAGATTCCAGAGATTTCATCATTATGGAGAATCACCTCCACTAATCTACACAGATGAAATCATTTCAGACTGATTAGATCCATAGCACCATATGGACATCCATCTGAGACCCAGACAGAGGAAGCAAGAGAACAGAGAAAACAGCAGAAAGAACAAAGACCAGAGACCATAGAAAAGGAGAAAAAGAGAGGGTGTGAAATTGACGAGGGTCAGAGAGTGTCTCAGAGGCCGATAAAGCTCAATTCAGTTTGTGTTTTTTTTTTTCCCCTGAAGCTTTAATCTGATCAGAGGCCTGGTTAAGCGGTCCAGAGCTGTCACATGCCCTGATGTGTTATACACACATGCACACACTCCTTTTATTCTGTCCAAGGCAGGGTTGCCAAGAATCCATACAATATTTTACTCATCATGAAAAATAAAATCTATCATGATACTGCACAATATAGATTACAACGATATTGAAGACGGGGGTAAAATCACTATAACTGTTTAAAAATATATATAAAATAATTTAATTATCAAAGATGAAATTCTTGTGTAACTGCGACATCTTTTCCTGGCACACTCCTGAGTTCATTAGAGTTCATAAAAGCAATGAAAAAAAAAGAGCATCCGACTGAACAGTGTTAAATTCATTATTTATAAATACAAAGCTTAAGGTATAGCTAACACACTGCCTAGAAGAATCCACACACCAAACACCAGTGACAAGATACAGAGGGCTTTTCTCACAGAAAGGCCAAAGGAAATACTTAACATGATGCCACCATCACCATGCTTCTCTAAGGGGATATTAATTTTTAGTGTGATGAGCAGCTCAGCTGTTATAAATAATGAATTTTTACCTCCTCAGGACAGCAATCTGTGCGCACAATGTTATAATTGTAATAAGTGACTATGTCTACATGAAGATTAATCTAAAAAAAAAGAAATACTTTTATATGTATATACAGTATATGGTTGATGTTGTGAGCAGCCATGCTGATTTGATCTGATTTGATGAAGTCATGGTTGAGAAAACCATTCCTATTTCCCAATAGGATTTCTGAGTTGGGGGGTGCTTTGATTTTTTTCCTAGTCAGAGGTCAAAGATTATGAATTGAATGCAGCATTATCCTTTTTTAATAATGCATGCATTGGTGCTCAGTGAGATGATAAAAAACATTTGCATGGATTCTACACACAGCTCATGTTGTCATTGTTCACATACACATGTGCATCACACAGACAAAACAGCACCCGTGTGTGTGTGTGTGTGTGTGTGTGTGTGTGTAAAGTCCGCCTAGTCCCGGCAACAATCATAACATGTGTTCCGCTGTTTCAGTCAAACAACACTTACACAACACTATCACCCCTGATAAGAACATGTGCCAGTCAATGTGTCAATGTGTGTGTGTGTGTGTGTGTGTGTGTGTTCTGTTAGGCCAGCCTTAATTACTCAAGAATCTAAGCTTGGAATGGATCCAAGAAAATCAGTTGTCAGTTTTCATCAACTTCTTGAGAAATGGCTGATGAGAAACAGGGTAACACACACACACACACGCACACACACACACACACACACACACACACACACACACACACACACACATGCACACACACACACACACAAATGTAATTGCAGCAAAAATTGCTCAAGCAAGGAATAAAATGGCAAAAGTATCAATATGTCTGAGTTACATGTGACATGGCAATGCATCTCTTTCATTCCACAAGCATTAAACCATGAATTGACTCTGTGTGTGTGTGTGTGTGTGTGTGTGTGTTAAATTTAACTTCTTATTGCCCTACATAGAACGACATTGACAGATCACCTTGCTTTACTCAATACAGATCCATAGCTCCTCATTTAATAAGTGCTCCTTAGCCAATTGGATCCTTCCATTCTCATCACATGACCTTCAGTGTTATGACCTCTGAGCTGCTATAAGACAAATTACATCGCATTTATGAAACCGAAATGATTTCCATGCTGCCTTATGAGTTCGGTGGAGGAGAGAAGTGAAGCTATGTGTAATTTGTTTAAGTGTGTCAGCTGCTGTAGAATCTGAGGCACAATAAAAGGAAAAGTCGATGGAAGGCAGCAGTGGTGAGGCCTATTAGCGTGCAAGACAGAAGGGTAAAAAAACCGGCCTGATCAATGATGCACAGCTCTGTGAGTGGGAAAACAAGATCAATGTGCGGCAGCAATCAGAGATTTAGATCTGTTTGAAATATGAGCTTCCATGCATTCACAGATTTGTAAACTTGTGGGAATTCTGGGAAATAAAGTCCAGCATGAATTTTGCTTAGTGTGATCACTCTCCATGTATTCTTCTTTCTTTCTTTCTCTTTCTCTCTCTCACGCTTTCTATTCCTCTTTCTCGTTGCCTTTATATCTCTTCATCTCTTCATCTTTCTCTCTTTTTTCTCTGCTTCTTTGTCTCATTACTATTTTTCCTTTCTCATTTTTCTTTGACTTCTTATTGTCTGTTTCTCACTTTGTGCCTCTTGGCACTTTTCTTTATGTCTGTCTCCTGTTATGTTTTTCTCTTGTTGGTTTCCCTCTGTTTCTTTTTCTGTGTCTTTATTATTTTTTTTTTCTGTATCTCTTACAAACACACGCACACACACACACACACACACACACACACTGTAACAGCACGATGTGTGGAAAACTGCTGATGCAGGTTGCAGGATATGGGATACATGCCATTGCTCTGTCTGTAGAATAATGTAGATTTAAAGTAAATTTAGTCATTTGACAGATTTTCATGCAGTATCTGAATCCATATTAATTCTAGAGCCCTGATTCATAATCTTTAAGACTAGAAATGAAAAGTGAGAAGTATTCAAGACAATTCAAACCTACTTATTGCTCATGCTGCAATTTTAAAAATCTCTATATAACCAAGTCCTGAAACTTCTATGCTTACACTGAACAGTCCAGTTGATATACATGCTGTTTGTCCAGCTATTTAAATTGTTTTGTTTTTTTTTTTCCGAAAAATAAGAAATAAAAAACGATCAGAAAGCTTTTTTTCTCCGTGCTTTGGTGGATTTGTAGTGTACACTGCTCACTAATATGCTACCTGTTTTATCTGGGTTTATAATAAAATCAGCTTGCTGTGCTTTCACATCTATTAATCTGTTGGCTGAATCAGTCTGAATCAGATGGAAAGATATGCTTGGTATTCTTGCTTTATTTGTTATTTGGGTTGTTTATCACCACACAAAATTAAAAATGCAAACCAACAGGTGTGCATGAAAATCACAAAAATCCCTTGCTAAATAAATTATTATATACTTATATTAATAATTAGCTTTCTCTTCTTCTTCTTCTTCTTCTTCTTCTTCCAGAACAGAACACATGGAGTTCAGCTCTACAAAATCTGCCCAGAAATAATGCAGGATATGTTTGTTTCACGTTCTGCTGTTGGGTTAATTCAGGTTCGAATCGACTTTTTCACAGCAATTGAACTGAGCAAGAGTTCACTTACAACCAGACCAAGACCACCTCACTCAGATGCTCACAGACTGTAAAAGAAAAGCTGTTTTTATTGTCGGTATTCCTGTTCCCCACAGTCTTTACACTGATACAGTTCAATACAGTAATTCAGATACACTGCTGTATGTTGGCAAAACTTTGTTCTGACCTGATCATCATACACATATGTGGCTTAACCCAAAAATGATGCCACAAAGTTGGCAGCACACTACTTGTATAAGGATGTCTTTGCACCCTGTAGCATGATATTTTCCTCTAACTAAGTAAGAGGCCCAAACCTGTTCCATCATGACCATGCCCCTGTGCATAAAGCAAGCTCTATGAACACATGCTTTGCCAAGGTTGGAGTGGAAAATCTCGAGTGCCCTGTACAGAGCCTTTGGGATAAACTGCACCCAAGGTCTCTTTGCCTAACTTCGGTGTCTGATTTCACTAATGCTCTTGTGGCTGAATGATCACTAATCCCCACAGCCACGGCCCAACATCTAGTGAAAAACCTTCCCAGAATAGTGAAGCTTATTATAAGAGAAAATATATCAATCACATATGTGTGACCTTTGACCAAATAGTGTATGTTGTTGCAACAGCATGACCAATCTGGCCTCTATGTATTGTGTCTGTACAATAATATACACAGCTTCAGACTTAAGTGCTTTTCAGAACTTGCATGTGTGTGTGTGTGTGTGTTACACACACAGGGTGGAGTTTATGATTCTGATTCTGGAGCATTTTTCTTTCATCAGCTCAATTGAGGAGCAGTATGAAGTCCAGCTCCACTATCTAGCAATCTGATGTAACCACAATATATGCCACAGTGAAATTGATATTTCGGGTTCAAAGAATTGTAGAATGCCATTTGAGGCATGATAAAATGATATCTATCAAGTACACACAGTACACAGCATTTTCTTTAGCCCATATAGTAGGTGTGAAGTCAAGCAGCAGGTCTCAGGAGAAACATAATGGAGCATGAAGCCACCGAAGGAATGCGTTCCGGTTAAGGTGATCATAAGAATTCAAAATTATCATTCAGGTCAGAGAGATGAGGCTCACTCTACTGACTTTGCTTGACACTTTAACAAGAACATTTAGTCTCTTTTTATTTTAAACCAAACCAGAACACCACATAAACAGATACTTAATAGAAGTAATAAAAGGGATTCATGCTTTGTAAACAGTTACACGAGCAGTATTTCATATCTTTCAGGGTTTGTTTTTTTTTCCCAACCTACCATAATAGACTGATGCCGTGTAGTGTAAGGTTTCTTAGATTTATTTTTTGGTGTCAAGCATTAAATGCTCAAAAAGCACAATAAACTTGTAAATCCAAGGCTACGACAGGATGTGTTAGGAAGTTTATCTCTCACTACTCTACAGTGTATGGTTCTGTTCCTCTGGAAAATGTGCTGCTGTAAAAGGTATAAAGGACTGCACTTGTGTTCGACAATCAAAATGGATCTCATTCACTGCTGAATAAAGCCAGCTGACAAAGACTAAACAGCAAACTAGCGAGTCGTAGGATAAGCTCATGTTATGACATAACATTATTAACTAATTCATTTCAACCTCAACATGATTGCAGCATCCAAACATGTATCAGTGCTGTATGAGCAGGTACCAAACAAAGCATTTTACATTCATTTGTATACTCACTCCTCAGCATGTCCTCAGTTTGGTCTGTGATAATTATCATAACTTAAAAACGAACTCTGGTCTAGTGAACAGAATCGCAGGATTTCCTACAATGAAGAGGGCACATGCAAATTTAGCTTTAATAAGGAACTCAAAGACGGCTGCCTTCCAAATGGGACAGCCTTTATCTCTGGTAGTGTGGAACACACACACACACACACCACTCATTCTCTCATTTCCTCTTTTTCATTTTCCCTCTCATCCATTTTCAGCTCTGTCGTCCCAGCTGCTCTGTTCTCATCAGTAATAAATTCAGGATTATGGAGGTGTTTACACACTATCTGAGCGTCAAAGACCACTGCAACACCCCTCTACTCCCCTCACACACACCCAGTGTATTACACACAGAGGTTTTGCTCTCCAGTTCTTTCTCTTTTAATTTATCTCTTTCTGCTTCACTTCGCTTTCTCTTCTTGTTTCTCACTGTTCTCTCTGAATGCCTGAAAATTTCATTTACGTGAAATAACAGCTTTCAATTGAAAGGAAAGAAAGACAGAAAGGCAAGAGAGAGAGAAAGATGCAGAGAGAGAGTGAA
Organism: Hemibagrus wyckioides; assembly: GCF_019097595.1. Classification (NCBI taxonomy): domain Eukaryota; kingdom Metazoa; phylum Chordata; class Actinopteri; order Siluriformes; family Bagridae; genus Hemibagrus; species Hemibagrus wyckioides. The sequence goes on from NC_080728.1 coordinate 7,949,813, forward strand.
ATAGAGAGAATGAGGGAGAGAGAGAGAGAAAGAGAGAGAGAGAGAGGCATGAGGAGCAGGAGTGGCACACACTAATATCTAATATCTCTGTGTAAACAGTAATTAGCCAAGCCAATCGTCTTCAGATCAATACTGAAGCTTTCATCACACATGCACTCACACTGCACACTGCATAGAGGTCAGAGGTTATAAGGTCACAAGCTTTCAATAATGTACTGCACTGTGTGTGTGTGTGTGTGTGTGTGTGCGCGCACAAACCCCTCACTCGGTTTTATGACACCAGTCAGAGCACACACAAACACTTCACCACTTTGCACACACACACACACACACACACACACAGACACACACACACATTTACAATTACAACCAAAGCTTATTTTTCATCTAAAGCAGATCTGTATTAATCTGATACATATTAAAACGAATTAAACAATTTTATTAAAAGAAACTGAAAGCATTTACAATGGTAATCTTTTCCAATTAGTCAAGAGAAGGCGGGGGAAAAAAGTCTTAACATTTGATTCAGGCAGAACCATCTAAAGAGGGGCCCAGGCACCATGCTCGGAGGAATTGTGCAAACTAAATTAGCATGTCTAATTAGCTCTAAATCCTTGACAGTTTAATGTGTGAGATTTAAGCAAAAGTCAAAAAGAGCTCACTGCTCCTCAAATATATTAAGTGCTTATGTAAACTGAGTCACTAGTTTATTATATATACCTATGTAGCAATTAATAAACTGGCGACTCTGTGAAAATGAGATAATAACCTGTATACAAATATGAATGATCAGATAATTGAGGTACTAAACAGAATTTCAGTGAGACATGTGTTACTATTTACATCATGTTTAAACCTAATGATCCTAATAATATCTGGTTCTTGACTGGTCATGTATGATTGAGAGTCCAAGAAACCCAGACTAGTCCTGTTTGGAGAGACAGCATTGGGAAATAAAGCATCGTCTCCCTCTTTCAACCAGCGTGACTAGCAGTCTTGTCTAAGCTTGGTCAGCTGCACTCTAACGTGTTAAACATCAGATCCAAAAGATGCATTGACCTTTCATACATTTCAAACTGTATCACAGAAGCTCGACTTTGCTGGTTTGAGCAATAGTGGGACCTAGTTAATGAGGTAGGACTTGGATATAGGGGCCATAATTTCCAAAAAGTATCAGAGAAAACTATAATTCATTTAATGTTACACAATTCTAGCTAAATACATTTCACACCATGCTACATCTCCAGTATTATTTCCCTGTATAAGTCTTGCATTTTTGTTACAGCAGTAATCATAGCTAGTTAGCTAGCTTAAACTATTTCTGATCTTCCTCATATGTGACTCAGGTGAAAAATGTACATCATGCTACCGAAGATTAGCCAGTGTTTCATTATAGTGTCTATAATGAAAAATAAGTGCTAAGTCATACCCTTTTGCTCCTTTAGAATCACTAGATGAACATTTTTAGCTCCCACATACCTCATCATTGCGTCTTTGCATTGTCTTCCATACACTCCAAACTAATTCATCTATTGTTTTTTTCTTTTTCCTTTATTCTTTGTCTACATTCCATATCCATTAAAAGTTACTCTTTAAAAAAGCCTTCATTATGTGTAGAGTGTTTCCATCGACCCTTCCTTTGATTATCCCTCCTTTCGTATTGCGTAATCATTTCTTGGTTTTGTACAGTGTTTCTTATTCTAAAATAACGCACACCTTTCTAATATATAATAAACTAGCAGCTGCACATGTCAGTACTGAGGCAGTTATTGTGGACAATGCAGTGACTATTGAAGATCAAATCTGTCTCAGGGTAGACCTCAGAGATTTTTAAAAGAAATGTTTGACAGCCATTTTGACAGAAAATTCAAATGCTGAAAAATTGCTGGTTGTATTTGAGCCATTTTGACCAAAAAGTCATACAAAGATGAAAAACTTTAAACATGTCTGCTTCTCTTTGGGATTCTAATGGACCATAATACACAGTGGCATAACAGGCCCTTATATATCCAAATGTAACCATGTTAATCCGTCTATTTGAGTTTGAAACCCAGGAATAAAGGTTTAATACTATCTTGGATTCTATCCTGTTCTTAATGAAAGCACTTTTTATTTGCATGTTGGTCTAAATACATTATTGTCATATTTGAATCGTATACTATTTATACTATAATCTTAAAAATATGTAGCATATCTAATAACCACAAGATGGCTTTCCAATCTATCCGCTAGGGGCAGTGCTGATTCAATGGTTTCTGGGTTAAGACAGGGTTAGTAATCAAAAGGTCAGGAGGTCACCACCATGATGCCACTGTTTGCCTCTTAAGCATGATCCCTAATCCTCTCTGATCCAGGTGACCCTGTGCTCCAACCCCAACTTCCTAACAAGCTGGGATATACAAAGGAAAGTGACAAATGACTTCTTATTTGCCACTTGGCTGCTGACTTTATGTTGAAAGTGTTTCACAAACAAACATATAGGAAACAGGATGAAATCTGGTACAGTATAACGATATTTTTCCACTATTGAGCAAATCAGATTTTCCTTATACCAGGTTTTATATCTGTTATATGTGTATTGGCCTTGATTTCCTGAATGACAGCCGTTTTACTTACAATATGACAGTTCTCATTGTGGTTGGATTGCAGACACTGTTGAAAAATTGTTTCATAATTTTAAATCCTTGTGTTCGGTCAATTTACATGCATACAGACTTTAGGATAATAAGGTTCTATCAGGGTTAAGAACCACTTTAATTATGCAGCATAAAAGATCTGACATTTCATCAAGCAAAACTTTTAAGGTCCTATAATTTCCATTTAAAACTAAATGACGGAATCATAGCTGAATATTACTTCAGATACCTTAATATCCTTAATAACACAATCACATTGTGCTCTGGTTATATGAGGCTGCTTTTTTAGTAAGAATTCCTTCAATAAGCAGAGACAGACATTTAAGAGTTTTAAAGTTGTATAAATACTGTATGTTATATACTTTTCAAAAAAAAGTTTCGTCTGAATATATTCTGTTTTATTTGATAACTTTTAACAGTGTAGTCACATTATAACACAGATCTTAGCTGGCCTTCAGTTCCAGTTATGCTAGAAGGTTCAGTTTATTAAGCAAATTCCAGGAAGCTTACTAATGTTTGAGCAGCATGTTGGTGCAGTAAATAGTGTGACCACAATTTACAGATCCAGGATCTACAGGCAATTCTGATAGATAAGGGATTCCTGTGTCCCCTTACAGGTTCTCCAGTACCCACCCACCTCACAAAGACATCCACTGCTAAGTAGATTGGCCACACAATGGACTGGTGTCATTTATATGGTTTATTCCACCACAATCCCCTCATAGGTTAAACCAGCCATCATGTGAGAAGATTATTTTTAACCAAAATGCAAGATAGAACAATATAATACTTAGTTAATGATGCACACATACACTGATCAGACACAACATTATGACCACTGATGGTTGAAGTGAATATCACTGATTATCTCCTCATCATGGCACCTGTTAGTGGGTGGGATATATTATGCAGCAAGTATGGGGCTGCATAGCCAGAGACCAGTCCATGGTGCCCATGCTGACCCCTGTGCACCACTGAAAGCGGCAATTGAAGCCTGGTCTGATGAATCATGTTCTTTTTTACATCATGTGGATGGCCGGGCCCATGTGCGTCGCTTACCTGGGGAACACATGCACAATGGGAAGTAGGCAAGCCGGTGTAGGCAGTGTCATGCTTTGGGCAATGTTCTGCTGGGAAACCTTGTGTCTTGCCATCCATGTGGATGTTACTTTGATATGTACCACCTACCTAAGCAATGTTGCAGACCATGTACACCCTTTCATGGAAACGGTATTCCCTGATGTCTTTTAGCAGGATAACACACAGTGCCACAAAACATAAATGATTCAGGAATGGACTTAAAGGATCTAACATCTTGGTGCCAGATTCCACAGCACACCTTCAGGGGTCTATTGGAGTCCATGCCTCGTCGGGTTCAGGGCTGTTTCGGTAGCAAAAGGGTGGACCAACACAATATTAGGCAGGTGGTCATAATGTTATGGCTGATCAGTGTATGATCATAGACTGTCAATGCTATTAGCAGCATCATGTAATCACACTGTACTCTGTAAGTCTGCATGTAAATATCTAATTGAGCCAAAAGAGGTCTTAATACAGGTCAATGACAAGTCAATATCATCAACAACATGGATTGCAGTCACATGAATCTCGAGCAAATATGCTCTGGCAAGACTGAAAAAGGCAAAACTATACTTTCTCCAACATAAACACTCAGAGGAGGTAATTACATGCCATTTGTAAATAAATTATTTTCACCCAATGGAACAACAGAAAATCAATTCCTCAATCAATTATGGCTGCATTAGGTTGCTTACTCCAGCTCCTCTTCTAAATCCATCTAGTGCTGGAAAAGAGAGGGAGGAAAGATTGATTAGTGAAACGATATAGTGAGAGGTCATGGACTAGAAGGTTGCATAATCTGTCTAACCGCAATCATTTATAGTTTCTCACCTTTTCAGAGTACAAAGCACAGTCTGAAAAAAAATGTGGAATTATATATGTTTCTTACGAATACCTTTCAACATCTACCTTTCTATCTTTCAACAACAACTGACAACTGACAAAAAAATGTGAAAACTATTACATAAGAAAACGGGAAATGGGTTCTTTAAAATAAATGGAACACTACAAAGTATTGGTGTATGTGAGAGAAAGACAGACAAAGTACTGGACTTCAGGTTCGTGATAATAAAATGAAATCTCAACGGCTTATGAAAGTCATCAAAAGGTAACTGATTGCTGTTTTCGAGAATCACTTCACCACCACTTGATAATTTTTTCACTTTTCTGTAAATTAAAAAATAAAAATAGTCTTTTTCTAATTGAATGGCAGAGATCCTTGACTGTCTGTGCAGTTACTGAGTTAGTGATGCAAATCGACATTTGAATATGGCACTGAAAAGTAAAAAAATAAATGTGAAATTTCTCTCTTACTCTCCCCTTCCACCTTCTCAGTCAGACCTTTATCTAAGAAGAAAAGAAGAAAACTGAGCATGACATGTAGTCACGACAATATTATGTAATCTAAAACATCTAAAAACTTGTTAATGTGCTTGCGTTACAATGAAACGCAAAATGGTCTGTGTGATGCAGCGCTAATCATATATGTGTCAGCTCTCAGTATCCTAAAATAGTTGAATAGTTTAATTTACAAAGTGGAAAATCGTCCTCCTGATGCTGATGATGTAGTAGCAATAATAATAATAATAATAATAATAATAATAATAATAATAATAATATAAAACAATTGTAAAGGTTGTAACCATGTTATGGGTTGTAAATTTAGCATTACTAGCTAATATCATTGTGTAAATGCAGATGGATGTTTAGCTACAGTACAAGATAAGCAAAAGCAAATCCAAAGTGATCTCAAACCTGGCCAGTTTTCCAAAACCTGCTCATAAAGAGCACATCCCTATAATATGATGCCACCACCACCATGCTTCACTGTGTCGATGGTGCTGTCAGTGTAAAAAACTGGTTTCCACCAAACTTTTCTTCATTATTTTTATCAAAAGAGAGAACTTTATTCATTTATTTTAATTGTGTTTTCAGTAGTGACTTTATTCCCCAATAAGCACAGCTATGTGGAGTGTGTGGGCTATAGTTGTCACCTCCTCCCATATGGGCTTTGGATCTCTCCAGCTTGCCCTCTTAGTTGTTTCTCTCTGTGACTAATGCCCCTGTTACTGGGTCACTGAGTTTGATCAATGGATTGCTTCCTCAAAGCAGACTCACTGTTATACCATTCCATTTCAATTTTTAAAATAATGGATTTAAAATTGGATATTTACATTTCTTTTATTAAAACCAAACCTTTAGTTTTCCAGAATTGTATCCAAGATAAATCCATGGTCTTCATGATGCTGTTTGTTTAGATATGGTCACATCCTGGTGCTTTCCAGGAACAGATCCATTGAGATTAAGATCATGTGATTGTAGCTTACAGGTTAAATTAATTATGTGACTTCTGAAAGTAACTAGAACAAATTTCTGTGGTTGAATTAAGTTCATTTCAGTTCTAGGCTGTAACATTCAATATAGTTCAAGGGTTGAGCACTGTATACTTCTATTTAATGCTAAACCCTTGGAATTCTTCTTTACTGAAAGTATTATTAACCTATGTCCTAGTTTCAACCATGTATTTATTAGTTAGCTTATTACTTTGTTAGAATGATTGATATTTTTGGACTAATTCGATTTTTAGATTTACAGTTGTGCTCATAAGTTTACATCCCCTGGCAGAATTTATGAAAATCTTGGCCATTTTTCAGAGAATATAAATGATAACACAAAAACTTTTCTTTCACTCATGGTTAATGTTTGGCTGAAGCCATTTATTATCAATCAACTGTGTTTACTCTTTTTAAATCATAATGACAACAGAAACGACCCAAATGACCCTGATCAAAAGTTTACATCCCCCAGTTCTTAATCCCGTGTATTGCTCCCTTTAACATCAATGACAGCTTGAAGTCTTTCTTGGTAGTTGTGGATGAGGCTCTTTATCTTCTCAGATGGTAAAGCTGCCCATTCTTCTTGGCAAAAAGCCACCAGTTCCTGTAAATTCTTGGGCTGTCTTGCATGAACTGCACGTTTGAGATCTCCCCAGTGTGGCTCAATGATGTTGAGGTCAGGAGACTGAGATGGCCACTCCAGAACCTTCACTTTATTCTGCTGTAGCCAATGACAGGTCGACTTGGCCTTGTGTTTTGGATCATTGTCATGTTGGAATGTCCAAGTACGTCCCATGCGCAGCTTCCGGGCCGATGACTACAAATTTTCCTCCAGTATGTTTTTGATAACATACTGCATTCATCTTGCCATCAATTTTGACCAAATTTCTTGTGCCTTTGTAGCTCACACATCCCCAAAACATCAGCGATCCACCTCCGTGTTTCACAGTAGGAATGGTGTACCTTTCATCATAGGCCTTGCTGACTCCTCTCCAAATGTAGCGTTTATGGTTGTGGCCAAAAAGTTCAATTTTGGTCTCATCACTCCAAATGACTTTGTGCCAGAAGGTTTGAGGCTTGTCTCTGTGCTGTTTGGCGTATTGTAAGCGGGATACTTTGTGGCATTTGCGTAGTAATGGCTTTCTTCTGGCAACTCGACCATGCAGCCCATCTTTCTTCAAGTGCCTCCTTATTGTGCATCTTGAAACAGCCACACCACATGTTTTCAGAGGGTCCTGTATTTCACCTGAAGTTATTTGTGGGTTTTTCTTTGCATCCCGAACAATTTTCCTGTGGCTGAAAGTTTAGTTGGTCTACCTGACCGTGGTTTGGTTTCAACAGAACCCCTCATTTTCCACTTCTTTATTAGAGTTTGAACACTGCCGATTCTCAATTCCGTGGATATCTTTTTATATCCCTTTCCTGTTTTGTACAGTTCAACTACCTTTTCCTGCAGATCCTTTGACAATTCTTTTGCTTCCCCCATGACTCAGAATCCAGAAACGTCAGTGCAGCACTGGATGAAAGATGCAAGGGTCTGTCAGGTGTCCAGAAACTCACTGACCTTTTATATACACACACTAATTACAAGCAAACAGATCACAGGTGAGGATGGTCACCTTTAATAGCCATTCAAACCTGTGTGTGTCAACTTGTGTGCATGTTATCAGGCCAAAATCACCAGGGTATGTAAACTTTTGATCAGGGTCATTTGGGTAGTTTCTGTTGTCATTATGATTTAAAAAGAGTAAACACAGTTGTTTGACAATAAGTTTTTGTGTTATCCTTCATATTCTCTGAAAAACAGCCAAGAAATCATAAATTCTGCCAGGGTATGTAAACTTATGAGCACAACTGTACCTGGATAAAGATTCAGGAAGAGTATATAGAACACTTCTCATGAGCTGTTTTAACACCATCTCGAAGTGGCCATTAATATCAAATGGGTGTTAAAATTACAGCTATTTTCTGGAGGATCCATCCTCACTACTAATTATCTGATAACTTGTTTTCCACCTTGTTATCGATCCACTGATAAAGACCTTGTGATTTAGGACCTACATTTTATGCTGTATATTTCTAGCAGCTTTGTTTCAATCTGCTTCCCTATTCTCACTTTCAGAAGACAGGACAGACTGTGAAAAGGTTTCTACTTTCAATTAAAAAAAAAAAAGATTGAGAAGAGGGAGAGAGACAGAGAGAGAGAGAGAGAGACGAAGAGAAAGAGAGAGTGAGAGAAGGATCAGGATAAAGGTTTGGTGAGAGATGGAGATAAAGAAAAAAAGAGAGTCAGTGTCAGGTGAATAGGCAGAAGCAGAACATGTCAAGTCAGGTCTGAGGAAGAGAAAGAGTGAGAGAGAGCAGTGGATGGGGAAGGAAAGATGGGGGGGTATGAAACTGCCACCTGATTTGTCTCTGCTGAAAAGTTAAAAATTCCACTTGTCACTGTGCAACAATTGGGCCTGCCATTGGAACCCAAGAGGACAGATACAAGGTACAGGGAAGTCAAAAGAGGGGAGAAATAGCAAAGAAAAAAAAAGAGAGAGTGTGTAAGATGTACTGTAGGATACCTATTTGAAAGTACTTGCTAAGCCAATTAAATGTACAAGATATTTTATTTCTAATAACACCGGGCCATTCATTATGAATAGCTTTATCAAATCTAGAACACAGTTAAAGACAACCACCTTCCTAATATGTATTGTAAGGGAATGACCATGTATCATCTTCAACCTGAGAGTTGTTGTTCTTTCACGTATATATCTATATCATGCCTGATTTGATTTGGAAGAGCTCATATGTACTGTAGGTAAAGTGAGGTGACAATACTACCCACTGCATCAATGTGGCAGTTTTGAGTGACACTGAAAAAGCTTAAATAAAACAGCACTTCATTCCTACATACATCTGCCAATTGTGTTACAGTTATGTTCTGCAGTCTGGGTGAGAAATAAATTGCACTAGCTAGTAATGATGGCGTGCTGAGATACATTTATGGAACAGAATTAAATCTTTATTGGCTGTTGGATTGTCACACAGCTACATCATTCTTTCCTCATTTCCTTTCCTAACATGCCTTCTGAGACAAACAATATACTTTGGCTGGCTATGACCTGCTGAAACTTACAGTCGTACTGTGACGAGAGAAATAAAACCTTTTGCCTTAAATTCAGTTCAATTTCATTTTAATTTATATAGTGGTGACAACAAAATTAGCCAGAAAGCAGCTATGAAAATCTGGAAGTACTTTCAGATCCCTGATGAGCAAGCAGACTTGACAGTGGCAAAGAAAAAAGAAAAAAAAAAAACACAAGGAAGAAACCAGAGTGGAATCAGAATCAAAAGGGAACTCATCCTCTTTTAGGTGACATGGGGTTGTGGAATTATAAGTCTGCACTTGTATAATATATAATCAAACAGTACAGTACACTAGGTGTACAATGCTCTGGGATGAGCAGAGGACAGTCTATATGATTACAGCAGCATTGTTATTTTAGGTATACGTCTACTCTCGCCATGTGAGATTGTCCACTTTGAGACTTGGACATAATTAATTTCTTTCTGCAAATCTTTACGATATCCATGTGGGACCAACCACAGCAGCCAAGCAGAATGAGAGCATCAGGAGCAATCAGGCAAAAAGACAAGGTGATAGGAGCCACAACGGTAGAAGTGTGTTAGTCCTTTTAATTGGTCTTTTTGCCACTAGACCTAAGCCTATTAACTATGCAACTGCTAGAGTTCTTTATCGCATTATCATAAGAAAAAAATCAGCCCATATCGCAGTTCTTTAACAGTCGAATTCCAATTACCTACTTCTTTAGTCACGCTTGAGTTTGTGGTTAAGCTTTTGCATCAATACAGCCCGGGTCATACCGTTCTGGAGCATAAATCCTACAGATAATATATTAATTTTCATGTTATCTAGTACTCTATAGCCTAGTATATCATCAGTCGATACTGTGCTGTGGTATTTGCTATGGATCAAACTTGGAGATCTTTCTCTAGAGATTGTGTAAGAACAGAGAAGACGTGTACAAGAGATGCTTTCATTAACTTTTATTTATTCATTTTTTCCCCCACTTTTAATATATTTTATTTTAGAAAGAATGCCCCTTTAAGGGCATCATATTTTGGTCCCCATGTGGTTTCTATATAAAGACTGTATATCTTCCCTTTTCCAGAATCTTCTTGACATCCCATCTATTTCATCCCTTAAATCTCACCTAAATTGAATCTCTTCTTATAACTCTCCCGTGAGCAGTGTCTGAAAAAAAAAAGAAAGAATAATAATAAGTGCGTCTGAGGAGGTTTTACAGCACTGGATATGTAACAGCCTTACTAGTTAATAACCAGTAACTTCATCTGACTAATATCATAGGCTTACTTAATACATAAATATTATGATAGTTGACATTGTGTATTACACCAATAGAAATCCAAATTAGTGGCTGTTTTTAAACTAAAATATCTATTATAAGAGCAGAACTGTGAGTGTCGACCTGTCAGACCTTGTTATGCCTCACTAACTTGCACTCAAAGCCACTCTATAGATTGGAAAATTGCATAGCATTATCCACAATACATACAGCCAGCTATAAATATCAGTGCTATAGACAATATGCTCGTACACACAAAGAGCTAATTAGCTGAGATGATGTGATGAGATCGTGAAAATAAGGCATTGTGGCATGAGCCCAGCGTATTAGCGAGAAAAGAAGAGAGTAAAACTGCAAACGGCCATGTTTACTCTTCTCATATTCCGCAAGCTCTTTTGACATGAGCCATTTAGACAGGAAAGGAATATAAAAAAGAATAATGCATACACACTTGCACAAAACACACACACACACACACACACAAAAAACTGCCACCAAATTTATAAGAAGTGATGATTAGCACTTTCTCTGCTTCTGTTCCTTTGTGTTTCTGTAATACTTGCTTTCTCTCCCTCCATTCTTTCTATTTAATTATTCTTTCTTGTTTCTCTTTATCCAATGCAAGTTATTCTGACTCTCTTTAATCCCTAATGCTGGAAGACCTGCTCTACACCGAGAGCTTGTGGGATGAATGAACGCTTTGTGCTTCTTCAAAAGAGCATGGTGTTATTAGTACTAGGACACACACACACACACACACACACGCATGCATGCATATAAAGAGGGCTCTATCAGACTTTTTAACCTTTCATCATTAGTGCACTAAAGAAGGCCACCATCATCACCCTTCCTGCTTCCTTTTTCTCTTCCTCTCTCCTTATACACGGTGCCTTCCTCTCATCTCTTGCACAAAAAAAGAAGGGATTGAATTAAGTTAGGGATTAATAAAAGATTCAGGCAGAGGGCACAGAAGTGCATGCCAACCACTTTCTCTCATGGTAAGGGAAAATTCCCAGTCCACAGTATCTCCAAAGTCCTCTCTAATGTTTGCCCAGAAAATAGAGACCAGCCAGCATGCGTTCTTATTTTCTGTTGGCTCACACATCCATGGTTCATCATTCTGCAGAATTAAAGTTCAGCCAGATAAACTCAAAGTCACAAAATGAAATTAACCTCTACAGGAAGCAAATTCCTTTTGTGCCTTCTCGTGTCCTTTTCCTAAGTGAATTTGCTTTTTTTTTTTGCTTTTTTGCTTTTATTAAGAAATTTTAAGTTTGGTATGACTGCTCATTTTCACAGCAAAAAGAATAAATAAAAAAATAAATATTTTAGCCTATTTTAGTTTAAGTATCTTGAATAAAGACAAAATTATTTTCGAATAAGTTGAATAAATAATTATTCAACTTTTTTCTAGCCACTTTTAGCATTTATTTCTAAGAAGAAGTCAATTCTAGGCCACCAGTAAAAGAAAATGTAATTCTTAAATAAGCTTATATTTTACATTTGTCCATATTCAATATATTGATGTATTTAAAGTGTTGGTGTAGCTTTTATAGGATTAATAGAAAAATAAACCAGCACTACCTGGTTGCTTATTTCCTCGGTGTTGGCCATCTTTAGAAATCAATTGTCTTTTATCTGCGTATATAAACATACTTCAATAAGTTTGAAAAATGATAACATTTGTTCGCCTGTATCAAGTAACAAGTAAAAAACCAGAAGATGCAGCTCCCGAGCAGTCACGAAGGGTTTCAGATAACCAGTGTTATCTGGCAGCAAAGCAATATTTCTTTTTAAAGGATGCAATTGTGTAGGTGTGTGTGTGTGTGTGTGTGTGTAAGAGAGAGAGGAAGAGAGGCAGGGTGAAATGCATTATCTCTGCGTTTGAGTGCCTCACGCCAAAGCTCTCAGATCCGTCTTGTTTCCTCCAGCGGCTCCGTCTCTGAGATGCTTGGCTTTAACCAACAAATCAATTTAATGGTTTTCCACATCCACGCTCACAATCCAACCTTCACCTTATCAGCCCTCGAGTCAACCTGGACACATCACGTTTGTGATGATAAAACGTAACGTGCGTGAGAACACTAATTCACTGCCAGCGTGCGAGTGTTTCTGTGACTTGTCCATGGAGTGTGACATCTTCACATTTTCTGTTTTCTTCTTCTGTCCTTCTTGGGATTTTAGTCTATCATTTAAGAAATCATGTAAATTAAATGCCATATTCACAGTTTATTTGCCTAAAACAGTTACCCAGGGACGGTAATCTCTCAATATCTGTAAAAAAAAAGAGATGACTGAAGGTCGATTTCTGAAGGATTTGCAGTGATCACTCTCCACTGCACTCAGCAAAACATTATATCCAGAAGGATCTCATCTAGAACCTCAACATGCTCAAAAGAAAGCCCAGTAGCGTCTTTACTTACTGTGGAGGATTCTGCAAAGCAGCAACACCTTCTGCAAGGCTGCAATGAATGCAGCTTGTTTCACTGCCTGGTATGAGACGAACACAAGGCCCTAGAGTGGATTTTGAGAACATCTGAGAACATAATCAAGGTCTTTCTACCCACCATCAACACCTCCTACCAAAACACTGCATCTGCAAGGCCACCAGGATTGTTATCAACCCCTCCCACCCCTCTCATGGGCTCTTCACCCTTCTGCCATTTGGCAGAATGTACCGGAGCATCCATGCCTCCACCACCAGACTCCGCAACAGCTTCTTCCCCGAGGCGGTCAGACTACTGCTGCCTCCTAACACCCACCTGTGCTAATCAAAACTCTTCCCAACACCCACCATCATACCACCACTGAATTCCTGCACTTTATAATGCTACTATGAGGCATTTTTTTTTTTTTACTACGGATCCTGCAGTTTTTTTTACCTGATTACATAATAGCATAGAGGCTACAGTTTAAAGGCAATGATTTGTTCTGGTTTCTTCTATCCAATTCTGTTCAGTTGTCCGGTCTAGTTAGCATCCACAAAGCAGATTTACAGAAACATAAAAATTTAGGACATAAATAAAAAAAAAAAATTGATCAATTTATTCCTAATGAGCAAACCAGAGGCAACAGTGGCAAAGAAAAACTCCCTGAGATGACATGAGAAAGAAACCTTACCCATATTCATTTTGGGTAACACCAAATATTAATCATTTCCTTTCTAAAACTGTGTACTATATGGTGGAAACGTGCAATTGTGTAACCATGAAGTACATTTCCAGGAAATGTTGAAGTTGTCAACTCAGGCAATTGCAGTCCAAAGCCATCTTCATGCTGTTACGCTCACACTGTTATTATATTATATTTTCTGATGAATATTGTTGGCTCTATTTCCCAAATTTAAACAAACTAGTAGCCTAATTTAAACCACCATGACCCTGAACAGCCTGTTGTTAATGCATTGCACAGCACCACAGATTCATGTTAATGAATGCAGTCTTTGTTTGTACCACGAGCATATTACCTTGTCTGTTTGCTTGAGCCTGCATTAAAGGCATGTTTTTTATCTCTTGTCTCAAGCAGATTGACTTGCATTGTCATATAGCCAAATTGCAATGCCAGTGATTTGGTTTTAGGTAGGTCGTTTGGTTAGTTAGCTAACTAGCTAGCTAGAAATGCCATGCCAGAGAGACTATTATATATCATGGACACTAAGGTAATGTAATGCTGCCTCAGTTTTAAATAACGTATATATTTACAGTATATAGCACTGTGGTAACACAAATACTAATCTATACAAACAAAAGCCATCCCAGAAGAGTTACCATTAAAACAGTAAATGTTCAAGTGCAGGGCTACAAAGACTCGTTTGAAAGCTTGCTCATTTTATTTTACTAAGTGACCGAGACACAAAAAGAATGAAAAGCTTTCTGAAATCTTGCATCTCACAGTAACTCCCCTGAATGTGTGCATGCCGTCTCAGCACTTTTAGCATAATGAGCAGAAATAATCAGATCCTGTCTCCTTTTTTCCTTCTTTCATTCCATCATGTCTTAATAAGTAGTGCATGGCTGAAGGTGAGGAGATCTAATTATGCTGTATGGACCTTTATTCCTCAGTGCTTGGTCACATGTGTGCTCAATAGGAGGGAGTCATTTGAGCAGCACGCACCAGGTGGGGTAGGATTTCGGCATGGCACATTGGGGGCAGTAATTAGTGCATGGTAGGTGGGGACAGGAGCCACAGGTGCTGATGGGGTGAGCTACCCCTGTCGAGGCCTGCAACACTTTAATTAACACACACAGACACACACGCGCACCATGCTTGCTCTGTGTAGATAGTGTTAGTCATCAGTTCAGCAGGTGCTCAGTAGTGTTACTGTTTTCATTATTGCTGCGATGAATGTTATTACCGCTTTTGTTTTATTATTTATTTTTTTATGTTTTCTGACAGTCATGCAAATAAAGCGATTCTGAATTGCTTTAACAGGAAGCGGCTGTTCGGCTGCCAATACAACTAGCTAACCACATTCACTCCCCAAGACTCCTGAACAAATTCATAGTCTATGACTATATCTAAAAAGCTCACTTCGTCATGTCTTTTGAAGGTTTGCTTTTCATTTGCAGTATGCAATATGTATCAAATAAGAAATAATAGATATTAAAAGTGAGCTTTACATGAGGGTCTGTTAGAGGAAATGCCTAACTATTCTGTGAGTGTATTTCAAAGCAAAAAGCTTTTATATTTAACCCTTTCTGTCAGTACACTGGTGTTCATTTTGCCAGCAGAACAGAAATGGACTTTTTTAACCAGTATAAACAAATTAATTATATTTAATATATTAATTTAATATTATATTATTGTATATTATATTATATATTAATTATATTTTCACCACAAGTCTGATATAAAATTATTCAGGACACTGTTTCAGTGTGAGATGTTTTTACTTCTGTTGAGATAACCTTACACAGAACACCTTAAAATTTTAGATGCTTATAAATAAGCAATTCGGTTTGATATCATCATTTATTTCGAAGATATAAAACATTTGGGTGAAAAAATAATCATTTTACCTAACCATATTGGGGTTTTTTAGGACTTTACTCCAAATGTGTTGCCCTTAGTAGGGTAAGTAGAAAGAACAATACTTATCAAACCATACAAATTCTTAAAGCCCTGATTATTTAGATTCATATGAGACATTAATCACACTGTGGAGTGTGACATAACAAACAAATTCAATGCTGAACTTGGCCAATATTATAACATTATAATATTTATTAAAACACCTTGCTGTGAGAAGAAAAACCAACACATAGCCATGTGATATTACAAATTACTGGTATTCTGTTATTGTTGTGTGATTTTTTACATTGATTGAAGAGTAAATAAGAGTAAATATTTACCCCAGTCTAATTAATAGTCTCATTTTAGCCGATATTTTTCCTCTTACATGAACGGTTCGTTGATGGATGATGCCGAACATGTATAGCTATGTATAGCCCATAACTGTCAAGTCCTTTATATAAGGATTAAAGAGAGTGCCTTATATAGTTTGGGCAAACTATTAAGACAAAAACTATCAGCAAAAAATGATCTGTGTTATTAATGTGTTATACAAGCTATACATCCCTGATATTTGCCTGTAATTCCACATTGCATCAATTACCAACCGTTGGTTACATCAAGATTTGAGTTCTCAAAGATCTTGTCAAATAAAAAAATTACAAATATCATGAGAGTCAACAGTTGATGAGGGAAAGTTCTGGTAAATATGATAAGCATTATCCAGTTTAAACACAGGATTATTTACATTAATTTAATCACATCTTCATGTGTGTGTGCGAGTCGGGTGTACTGGATATGATTATACAATGAAATTATAAAGGAACAGCTGTGATGATGATAAATTATTGCTCATCTTTGAATTTCCAGGTTTATATTCACAATCTTACCATTTCTTCCAAGATTAAGTATGTGGATGTAGATGAAGTGTACAGCAGTGTTGCTGCATGATGTATGATCCAGAGGGGAAAAAAAGATGATAAGCATCAGAAGCTAAATTTTATAAAGAGTGTGAGAATAACAAAGAACAGGGGGTTTGAAATAACAGAGTTGTTTTGCAAAAGTAATTTGCCATTATGACTGGCTGACAAATTGGCTGTGGCAAGAGAGGAAGTGTGACATTTGAAAAAATGTCGCTAGCTGCCCAAGCTTTATATAAAGCACCCTATGTCCCTTTGCTAACTGCTGATTGCTTTTGGATTGTACAATATCACAATATTGCCTGGCTAATATTATTGTTATTACTATTATTATTTTATTTCCCACGTATTTCTCTGCATCTTAAATTAACCGTGCATGGGAGGAGAAGAGATTGTGCCATCAAATTGTAGTTTATTTAAATAGAAGAGTTTGATTGAGCCTCGATTTACTAGCGAGTTTGGTGGAGTACCATAACATTTTAGCTGCGCAAAGTTTTAGCACTCTTCACATGTTGAGAATGGAACACACAGCTCTTTTTTTAAAAATGTGTTGATTTGGATTTTGATCAAAATATGCATTATAGGAAGTGGGGTCACAATTTGCGCTATTTGATGTGGCAATAATGAAGTCGCCAGCCACTTCTATAGAAACATTGCTTTTTTCTAGTTTTCAGCTGTCCAGTTTGGGAGAGTTTGTCCCAGTATAGCCTCAAATTCCTGTCCTTGGTGGACAGGAGTGAGACCTGCCTCGGGGTTTGATGTATTGCACATCCTGAGATGCTTTTTTGGGCAACACTGTTGTAGAGAGTGCTTATTTGGGTTACTGTAAACTTCCTGTCAGCTCAAAACAGTGTGGCCATTCTCTTGTGACCTCTCACATCAACACCGTATTATCACCTGCATAGATGCCACTCAGAGACCTACAGAGAGCACATTAGTCTGCTACTAATTTGTGGAATAGAAAATATTTCCTGTTTAGACTGACTTAATCATTAAGTAAATATGTGGGAGGGTCTTCTCTCTCTCTCTCTCTCTCTCTCTCTAGCTGTAAAATGGAGTGAGTGTCCACCCTGCTCTGACAGTGTGTGCCATTCAGATATTTCTGTCCAGTTCTTTTATGAGCTTCTTCAAATATATCAAATTACAAAATATATTGTTTACTGTTCTCGAGCTTCTCACATTTCTTAACCACTTTTGAGAAAGTGATATCACATCTGTTGGGCTGGCAGGTTTACACATGCAGGTGGGTCATTTTTGTCACAGGTAATACTCTGTCATTTTAGCAGCCATGTATGCATATCAATTTATATCAGTTTATATATATATATAATGGATATGTAAAAACTACAATAAGACAGATGCCTGATTTTCTGGAGGCTATGAATAATGTAGTCACTATGGGGTATATTATGACTTCTCCATACTGTCCTCACTTGGAGCACATTAGAAGGAAAAAGCAAGTAAATCAAAACAATGAGTGCATTATGATAAAATTAACTATAGAATATGAATATAAAGTGGGGCCTTTTACTGGGTAATGAGAGCTACAGTGAGAAACGCTCACTCTCTATCTTCATAAGCTGCAATATAATGACACGCTGTGCCATATCTCTAAATAAACTTGGGATCAAATTATGTCACCATTTGTGACACAAACATCTAGGTTCACATTGTAAGAAACCTTTCGAGAAACTCGCTTACTGTTCATTATTTTACAGGCATCCAGATACAAGGGGTTTAGTACCCAGGAGATTTTTTTCTTCCATAATCAGATACAATCCTGAATGGGGGGTTGGGGGGGGAGTTTGCTTGCAAACTACAAATAAAGGCTAGGGGCTGATTCATAAATCAACTGTTTATGCTTGATTCACTTCATATAGTTCAATAATTGAACCTAATTAATTTTCTGTTTAGATTGTCTTAATTTAAGATAATATTCATATTTGTGTTGTAACCACATGTCAGTCGGCTTTATTATAGGCAGCTATTGTTTAAAAGCAACGAAATACAAAGCATCTTTGGCAAAATTATATTTCCCCTGTAGAAGGTATTACCAGGGCCACTTGGATTCTGTATTCCATATACTTTCAACAATTCTAAATAAAAAAATAGCTACTAAAACCATTCAGCTATAGATTATTGTCATTATCTTTGCGCTTATACAAGTTACATATTATGTAATGCTTTCTTTAAAAAAAATAAAAAATACATGAAATAGGACATAATATTCAAATGTTATACAGATCTTTGGCAACAGTAGCAATATTAATAATAAATCCTGAGTGCAAACAGGAGAACAATTACAGCCTTAAGCTATTGTACATTCACAAGGAAACGGCATCCATCAGAAAACACATTTACATGCATTATCGGTATGAAGTAGGCGTGTTTGTGGGCAGAGATCAATATTTATTATAACATATGCATTTTGTACAATCTGCACCTACCCTGCCATTGTGCAGAGCCATGGCTCCCTGTCAGCTGCCCTTATATATTTTTAGTGCTGGATTATACAGATTTGAATGCAAACTGACAAGTGTGATCAGTTCTCGTTTCATCTTCCTCAAACCCGTGTGAATGATTGAAGCCTTAGTAAGATCATCTCCCATTGCCTGACATGTGTATACATCAGTGTACATTCCACTGAGCATTCTTAACAGAGGATGAACCATATTTTTTTTACACACTCGCATGCAGTAATGTGGGTTGTCAGTCAATGTATAATTCTTATTTAATTATAAATGTTACTGCTTTAATGATGGACTGCAAAAGTTCTCTGGTTTCCTCTCAATCGCAAAGGTAGAGAGGTAGATTGACGACGCTAAATTAGTGTGTGAATGTTTATGTGCTCGGTGCCCTGTGATGAACTGATGCCCCATACAGGTTGTATTCCTCCTGGAATACATTCATGAATAAATGACTAAATAAATGAATAAATATCATAGACTACGGTTATAGCTAAATGTCATGAGTAGCAAAACATTACGTAAAATTGCATGACCTAGCAGCTCATATATGTGTTATGCTTTATAAATAAAAAAAGAATAAAATCAGGTTACTCTCTAACCAATCCAGAATGTATTATTTGAAAACTAAGTTATTTATTTGCCCTTAGCTGTACTGAACAGTCGCTCTGGTGATGAACTCATAGCACAAGCAAAACGCTATATTTCCGGATCATTCTAGGAATTATTAAGAAGCATGCTTTATTAGTTTTTCACCAAATAGGCAGACCTCACTGCAACGTATAAAGGGACTTTTTTTTCCAAATATTAGACAGCACTGGGTTTCTGGTATATAACTCAATCCAATGTATTATCCTAATGTTTGTACAGAACATACTCTGAAATGAATTAGTTATGTAATAAACACAGTTGCTAGAATTATGTTGTTTAATAATGATCAAATAGGACAGATATTGCTGGCAATAATGATGAAGAACACCAAATATACATACATATCTGACATTGATTTATGTTAGAATACAGCATGAAGCATAGCAATTGATATACAGGATTTGTAATCTTTCATCCAGGTAGAAGTAATACATGTAAAAGTGATGCATGGGAAAGTGAAATGTCCTCTTTCATTTGGGTTTTATGCACTTTTGAAGTAAAATACATTTTCCCTTCCTTTGTCACACTTTTTCATTCCATAAATACACCATTCCCTCCATTTTATTCCCCAGACACTCATATAGACACACATTGAGACAGACACACAGGTATATAAGAGACAGAGAAAGAATGGCTAGGCAAGTTATTGTTTGTGCATTTTTCCTCTTTCAGTTTTCGGCCCTAAATTTAGCTCAGTCACGAACACTTCAGGGCTCACTGACACTAATTTTAGCTGTCATATTCTCTCTGTGGTTCACAGTGCGTGTGTGTGTGTGTGTTGGACAGTATTAGGATTCCATGCATATCTGATTGCTCTGGCTGTCTGGCAGATTGCCCACCGTGGCTTTCTGCTATCAGCTGACGAGAGGAGCAACTTCCCCACCACAGTCCCAGATAAAACAGATAGAGAGAGCGAATGAGAGCTGAAGATAGCGAGGAGTATGGAGTCAGAGCAGGGAGTATGGACTTCTTTAAAGAGAAAAGCCAGTGAGGTGTGAGAGATAGAACCTCCAATGGTGCAGAGTGGAGAGGCAATAGATGGAGTAAGATCCATAAACTATATGCATTCCTTGACTGAACGCATCAGAGACTAGATTGAGAGAGAGAGCGGTAAAGAGAGAGAGAGAGAGAGAGAGAGAGAGAGAGAGAGAGACTAAACTAGTCCTCATGAGAGTCAAGTGTTTCACATTAGATATATCAATATTTTGAAGCGGCAGCAAGGTGGCTAAGTGGATAGCACGTATGCCAAGTTTACTTCTCCTTATGATTCAGGGGTTTCCTCCAGGTAGTTTGGTCCGCAGACATGCATCCAAATTGTCTGTTGTGTGAATGGGTGTCAGTGTGTGTGCGATTGTGCCTGTAATGAGTTGGCACCCAATCCATGATGTCTGCTGCCTTGTGCCCACGAGTCACCTGGGAATCCATGTTCCACATGACCCTGAAGAGGATAAGCTCTAAGTTCATATATGAATGGATGGATAGATATTTTGAATCAGGAAATGGCCTTTTTTTTGTCACAAGACAAACCCCCTTCAGCTTCATCATACTTATGTCTTACCATTTTTTCTACAGTGTATAATGTATACTGTATATAAAGTAAAGAGTGTTATATTCCACTATTTACTCTATTCACCAACCAACCCAAACAGCATCTGATAAACAACCCACAACAACAAATAAAATAATAATAATAATAGGCAGACAGACAGGCTGACAGATGGGCATACAGGCAGACAGACAAGGCAGATGATATACAAATGAGTAAGATAGATGTGGTATTATTAGCCTTATGTCATAAATGCAATATCCTATTAAGATAGTTGCCCTTATATGCACAGTATGTGTGTTAGGAGTTGGAGGCGAAGGTGGATGAAAGTGCAGAGAGTATATTATATAAAGTGCACAAACAACAACAGAAAATGTGAGAACATGAGCCATGAAAATAAACAACAGATTCAAGGCACAAATAAGCAGACTATAAGTGGGGCTATGGCACACATGACACACATGAACAAAACAACAAAAGCTGGACAATAAGGTGCTGCAAATCTAGAAGTGCTAATCAGGCTGAAAAAAAGACAGAGGTGAGAATAAAGAAGTGCATGTGGCATGCTGGGGCTAATGGGAAGTGATGTGGCCCTTTGGCACTGAAAATCATGAAAATGTGTTTTTGAGTTTTAAAAAATAAATAAATTCAATATTTAAAAAAAAATGGAAGAAAGTGGCCTGGTCTGATGAATTATGTTGTTTTTTACATCACGTGGATGGCCCGGTGTGTGTGCCTCACTTACCAGGAGAACACATGGCACCAGCATGCACTATGGGAAGAAGGCAAGCCGGTGTAGGCAGTGTCATGCTTTGGGCAATGTTCTGCTGGGAAACCTTGGGTCCTGCCATCCATGTGAATGTTGCATTGACACATACCACCTACCTAAGCATTGCTGCAGACCATGTACACCCTTTCATGGAAACAGTATTCCCTGATATCTGTGACCTCTTTCAGCAGAATAATGCGCTGTGCCAAAAATATAAATGGTTCAGGAATGGTTTGATGAGCACAACAATGAGTTTGAGGTGTTGACTTGCCGTCCAAAGTCCCCAGATTTCAATCCAATCCAGCATCTGTGGGATGTGCTGGACCACCAAGTCCAATCCATAGAAGGCCCCATCGCAACGTACAGGACTTAAAGGATCTGCTGCTAACATCTTGGTGCCAGATACCACAGAACACCTTCAGGGATCTAGAGGAGTTCATGCCTCGACGGGTCAGGGCTGTTTAGGCAGCAAAAGGAGGACCAACACAATATTAGGCAGGTGATCATAATGTTAGCCTGATCAGTGTATACTGTAGAAATTAAGAAGTGATATTTGGTTTATCACTCTTTTTAAGCCCCACTGTTTCACTTCACACTTTGTGAAACACTGGGTCATTTCTCATGCATTCAAGCATTACTGAGCATGCCTATTGCTATTGTTAAAGGTTATTCGATTTTGCATGTTCCAAGTTCTCGGCTCTGATGTTGTCTATGCTTTTTGGATCCTGATTGACCTGTGCCTGTTTGAACCTGCTCTTTTTCCTGAGATTGTTGGATTATTCGCTTGTCTCATTTCACTTTATGTTCCCAGTTTTTCTGAACTGTTTCCTATTTTTTACACTATTCTTTTTTTTTTTTAATAAATCCCCCTGCATTTGCATCCTACCTCCAAGCGTCTGCTTCCTGACACCCAACAGTAGCTTAGTTACATAAAAACCGATAATCATTATTGATAGAGGTTCCCGCTGATACAATACAATCAGAGGTTGATTTAAAACCCAAAATCTAGTTTTTAATTCTTCAGACATTCTTAATATTATGTTCTGGTTGTAGTGTTTTATAATGTATTATTTGATAGCACATTGTCACTTGTTATTAAGCCCCAAAAGGCTGCGTTTCTTATCAGCAATTGACACTCATATCACCTGGGGTCCACGATCAATTTTGTAATTTTTTGTGTTATCTGCATTGGCAGCAAAGAAAAACATCTACTGTACGGAGACATTTTACTTCACAAACAATGTCAAAATAAACTCAAATGTACAACTGTGGTCCTTAAGGTGTACTAGCTTACTTTAACAGTGTTCCTCAATTGTGAACCCTTAACTAAATGTAATAAAGGTGTCCCCAAGAGCATACCACCACACTGACCAGTGTTAATAACTTAATAGTTTGGTTTAGTACTTTTTTTCCCTGAGTCTCTCCAGTACCAACATATCCCCTATATTAACCATTAACTACATTTTACCCAGGTACCTACAAGCATCCTCTGTGCTTTCTACTTATACATTCTCTGGGAACAGCATAGTGCTTCTCTCCAACACCTTACTTCAGATAAGACATAATCTTGACACATTTATTGACTCAGCATTTCCGAAAGCCAGCAGGGGAACTGAACCATTCTGACAGTGCCACTGTCCCTTCTCCTTCCTTTCTTTTTCTCTCTTGCCTCTCCATCTTAGCTATCTCCAGTTCTCCTTATTTTAGCTGAAGAGTGTTGGATGGGAAAGGAGGAAAGGGAAACTTAACCATGTAATAAGAAACTGTGAGAACAGTCTGGGACAGAATAAGACCTTAATGATCATCCTCTCTGCATCAGTGATTTCTGTGAAACTCTTAAAATCTGTTTACTCGTTTCTGTTTCCTCAGAAATCTGTTTCTGGTCTCATTGGACCTTCCATTTATAACGTCACAGACCGATTTTTACGCAAATGCTGCTTTGTATAACTAAACATGCTCTCAACATGAACAATGAATTGCTAGTATGAATGATCACAGCTCCATTAACATAACACACCAATAAAACAAATTGCCACAATTATCTAAAGCCTGACTGAAAGAAACAGTATAATAAACTCATATGACCTCTAGCTACAATATGTTGCAGATTACATAAGAAAACTTTACATCTTATTTCATTACACATTTTCATCTTTTATTTAATATGGACCTTCTCACTCCTTGCAGCTATTTTCAGTGTTCAAACCTAGATGCTCACAGTGTATCTTATGTATAATAGATGACTCGCCTTGGTCACAGAGGCTATGAACAGTCAAAAATAATGGATTGATAATGTGTGAATAATGTGTGAGTGGACTGTGTGATCTGTGTGGGAAGCTTCCAAAATGGCTGAAGTTCTAGCAAGAACATGACCTCTAAATTTAATAATTGAGCAATTGTGTTGTTATATTATATATGGAGCTTTCAACAACACGCTGGAAAACAATAGACTTTAGTCTAGGCCTTCAGTGCTACCAAGAAAACAGTTTTATATCGAATAGATCATCATAATGGAGTACCCTGAGACAAGACGCAAGCGTGTATCATCAGCATGCTGTTTATTAGGCAAATCTAATAATCATCAACTATGTTGCATGCAGGGGTTAGAGCAGTGGCATGCGGCATAAGACTAGAGTAATCCATGATCATAAACAAGGCAACAAGCAAGAAGGAACTGGAGTATAACAAAGAAACACATCAATGAGGCAAGGACACAGACAGGCTTAAATACACAAAGTAATCAGTAAGTAATTAATGTCAAAACAGGGAACAGGTGAGTTCAATCATGACACAATATGGAGATACACCAACGACACGACAGGCTTTAATAAACAAAATCTAAAACAATGGCGTAATGCTATTTGCACTGGGAGACATGATGGGAGCTTGCTGCTCACAATAGGCCTCATTTATCACTCTTTTAGTAAAATTAGTAAGCCAAATCCACATAAAAAATGTCTGCCAGATTTCTGCCAAGTTTTTGTTTACGTATGTTGATCACACATAAAGTGCAAAGCACAATGCCAGAACAGCTCATGTAGTGACAGCTGTTTTAAATATTTTGTTATAAATCAACCAGAAGCAAGATGACTGAAGAATCAGGAGACCAAGAGTCAAGGCATAGTCAAAAAAAAAGTTTACTGTGCATAGAAAACCCTTTGCACTGAATAGTCAAACATAACTTGGAATCAGTTGACCCTTATACTGAGATTTACTGTAAGTAAGGCTAAAATAAGAGAAGAACATTCTGACAAAAACATCACAAGTAATCAAAAGTCAGACATGTATACATGTAAACAAAAATCACGTTGAGTTGATAATTAAAAAAAAGAGAAAGAAAAATAGAAAAAATAGAAATAAATCCTCCACAGCCCAAAACTTTGTAAAAGCTCAGAGCATGAAATGAAATGAATGCTGAAATAGAAGTTATTTTGACTCACTTCTATGCCAATAAAAAGTTTTGGTAAAATATAAATAATAAATGAGCCCTACATCCACAGACAGAGCGGCCTGTCCACCATTTATACAGCATCAGTTCTTTTTGCATAATTGAATAATTATTTTTTATGTCTTATTTGTGTTTGTATTTGCTCACTTTCTTTACTTTGAATATTCCTTAATTAATGGGAATAGTGCAAAACATCTAGTTTTTTTTTCTCTTCTCAGTGGTATTCTTGGGGCCTGATCTAGTGAACTAGTATGAAGATGGGTTTTTGATGGAGACTTAGAAGCACTTTTATAAGATGTTCTTGATAATTGCAATGTTGCAATTGTAAATGTTGTAAATATAATACACATACGCTATTTAAATTGAACAGTATATTCCAAATATAAAAGTGTAATAATCCATGGTAATGATACAATCTGAGATCGGTCAAACTGAGATTTACATTAGTTAGTCCTCCTATTCCTATATTTGCACATCCAAACAAAAGTTTCTCGTTCGAGGGAGCTCAATGTTGTGTCATGGCTTGATGCTACGGGAGCGCCCTCGCAGAACTGGTGTCTAAGCACGTGTGAGCACACGGAAATTTCATTGGCTGAAAGGGGGTCAGGTGACGTAGCAGCATGTGTCAGCAAGACCATAAAAGGGTATCTACATCACATATCCCCAACTTCTTAGTCTTTAGGAAGCTGTTTGTCTATCTGTCTGTGTGAACAGTCTGTCTATTTTGTCATCTGAATTGTCGATGCTGTTGCATCCCAGAAAGAAAACAATATGAAAGATGCATGCCACTGTGCCCCCACTTTTTAACAGAGGACGACTCACACGCTCTTTGTGCTGTTTGTTTAGGAGCACAGCACATGCGGTTGGCTCTCGATGGAGACGGCTGTGTCATTGCCAGAGCTTCTCGCTCAAAAAGCTTCGTTCCTGCCTGGCTTTGTTTTCAAGCCAGGCACCTGCTCCTCATGGCTCGAGCCCCGGGTCAGCTGAGGTTGCGCTTAGGCTTTGGTCATGGGGCTCACAGGTAGAGTTGGCGGAAGCAGCATTTGAGACGGATACTACCCTTTCTCTCGCCTTCTCCCCCAGCTCCGAAGGCTTTGTTCTGGACTCAGAAACATGTTCTGTGGTTTCTTCCATGCCAAACAAGGACCATATGCTGCAGGCATCAGGCTCTGTGGACCTCAATGTCAGCAGTGAATCATGGGTTGTAGCCAAGCAGCCTCCTCATTCAATTGAGTTCAAGGAGCTGTTCAAGGTAATAAAACCTGTAGAGCTACCTATGCCTTGATACATAGGCAGTTTTGCAGGCCTACCAGGATGACCTGCTGAGAGACCTGAAAAAGGGTAAAGGATTAGACCTTGAGACAGTGGCTAAGCTCTGACAGGCCACAGACCTAGCCCTCTGTACCACCAAACAGACACCAAACATTGTTTGGGGAAAGGCAATCTGATGACCATCATTTCCGTAAGGGCTGCCAAGCATAAGGCCTGACACCCAAGAATCCAGATCACTGTGAGCAGTCCCCTCTGGGGCAAGTCTAAGCTCACCATTTCATTGTGGTTTCAACCTCCCCCATGCTCTCAGGGGGTGCACCCGCTAACCCTGCCACCTGGAAATGAGGGCCATGTTTTTGGCATTGAAACACTTTCTCCTGCAGCCCAGACTCTGATATCAATCACCAAGCCGGTCTGCATTTGTGCTCTCTTTTCAGGCTGATTCAGCTTTGGGCAGATACCAAATTGCTCTCTATAAGTACGATTTATCTTTCAGGGCATGCAACCATGGAGCAGGGGAACAGGGAAGTGGAGCAGAGAAACAGGGAAATGATAAGGAATGACAGGGAAGTGGTTAAGTTGTTCAACTACTGATCAGAAGGTTGTGAGTTCCAATCCAAGGTCCACTATGCTGCTGCTGCTGGGCCCTTGAGCAAGGCCCTTAACCCTCAATTGCTCACTTGTATAAAAATGAGATAAATGTAACTCACTCTGTATAAGGGTGTCTGACATAATGTCATACATTTAAATGAGCAGACTGAGGTCCAGGGAATGATGGTTCCACCCTTAGGTGGAGGAAGCCATATGGCAAGGGTATGGTCGAGTGGAAGTGGACTTGTTCTCCTCCAGTGAGTCAACCCACTGTCTCCTATGGTTTGCTCTCACACCTTCATCCCTTATGGGGCTGTACCCCATGATGCAGACATGGTCGAGGCTCTGTCTGTATGCTCCAGAAAGTCCTAGCCTCTTCCGTTAGCCTTAACCTCCTTCAAAAGTGTAGGGGATTTGCAGATCCTATCAGTAGCCTCCTCTTGCCTGGAGTTTGATCATGGGATGGTTAAAGCTATTCTGCACCCCAGACTGGATTACATCATGCTGGTCATCCTGCACACATTCTCTCCTCGGCCTTATGAGTCTCCAGAACAAGAATGGTTGCATTTAATCTGCCCAGTTAGAGCGCTTAGGACCTACATCCACTGCTCAGGCCACTGGTGCAAGTCCCCTTCAACTCTTTGTCTGCTTTTGTGGCTACAACAGGGGTAATTCTGTCACCAGACAGCACCCCTCTCACTGAGTTCGAGATGCCATTGCTCAATCCTATAGGGTGGGTGGTATGGCTTCACCTCTGGGTAACAGGGCTCATTCCACTAGGAGTGTAGCATCAACCAGTGTACAAGCAGTAGATGTTTGTGTAGTGGCAGGCTGGTCCTCTCTGCACATTCATCAGGTTCTATAGTTTGGATTTAGACCCCAGAGTCCAAGAGGGTTTAGCCAGTCCTGTCTGCACCCAGCAGCTGTGTTCACATGTCTCAGACATGTCAGTTCTTTAAAGGCATCCCCATAGCAAGAAGCATAGCATCAACACAGCATTGCATTCCCTTCTCAGGGAACTGGGTTACATACATATCCTGAGATGTATGGGATTTTCATGAATACCAAATTTCTTGTGTAAACTCTAGTATGAACGATTTGCAAATAAATACGTTCATATCCAGCTGATAAATGAGGCCCATTAATTATACATAAATTGTGAAAATTCTTGAATTATTGCCCAATTAAAAACTCACATATTTGAATGATTATACCCACTGTGTACAAATAAAACCATCTGATTAGTTGGTTAATGTGTTCTGAAATTTTACTGCAAGTCTGTTAAATAAATAAAGGATTCACTTAGGATTCTGGATGTTTTTCAAATAGAGTGCAGTCTTACGACTTGTTCCAAAATATCAGTGTAAATTCTGAGTAAATTCTGACAAAGAACTCCTTTCACCCATCTATTTTGGCTTTACATGCAGGAACAAAAAAGCAGGAAGTGATTAAAATAAGTTACAGAACAAGACAAATCAGAATAAAAGGGAGATTTTATTTAGCTCTTATTTTTTATCATGGTTATGCTGAAAACCAGTACTGAACTACATTACCTCAGCATGTCACATGACCATGTCACATGTCCCACTGATCTTCCATAGCTGTTTAATGTTACTCCCTATTAGAACCACTATTTAATTTCTGGTTTCTGTACATTTTCTTTGTATGCGCCCTAGTCTTGCCTATATAGTGCATGTTTTTGCTTAATGGCTTCGGTTCAAGTTTTGAGTCTCGTTTTTACTGTTTCTGGATAGCTGTCTTCACTATTTAATAAAAAAGATCTGCACTTGCATCCACCTCCTCTACAGTCCTTAACAACTTCAGAACAACTACCAATCTAAGAACAAATTTGGTAACCCTAGGAAATCCCTTGTCCATGACTTAAATTCTTTCGAATATTGGAATTTTAAATAATTTAGCATGATTAGCGATCATAACATTCTTCAAAATATGTGAAACTGCATTGTCTGTTTGTATGAACTTCTAACCTCTAACTTAAAATGTGGTCTTCTAATTGTAAAGTCACATGACTGCATTCATATCAACTCATCAACATGATTGAAACTGCTTTCTTTTTTCTATTTCTATTCATTTATATGAAACACAAGTATATCCACGCTCAATACCCTCAATCGTTTTTGAGTTCTCACCAATTTTCCACAAGTTAAGGTAGCATCACCTTGACAGAAAAGTCTTTATGTTGTTCAAGTATTATGAAATGTCCAAAAGTTGTTCGGAAGCTTTAACACAGTCATAAAGCAGACAGACAGATGCAAGTGAGGTTTTCTGGTTTTATTAAATCCAGTGTAGCAAACAAAGAAATGAATTAGGCAATAGTCAGAAACGTGAACCAGGAAAATTGTCAGGAGATCAGCAAACAAGCATAAACAAGACGAGTCTAAATCTGGAAACACAAAGCAGGCTACGATCAAAACACGAATCATGACAGGCAGATAAGAAAGCCTTCGACACAATGTTAGAGTGAGACATTTGGGGTTATTTAAAGACGAGTTCCGTTGCTAATAAGAAGACAATAGGCAGGGATAGATGTTTGACTGGAAGTCATGTGATGAGGCTGTGGACATCAGATGTGACAAACTCGATCCTCTGTCCTCTTCTGATAGACATTATGGGCAATGGCATCACAAGTAGCTCTGTTAGTAGCTCTGGTTATTTTCATACAAAAACATGTTGCATTTGTTTTTCTTGGCTCGCCAAATGAGAGAAAAAGATCTTGTGGGAGGTGTAGCGTTGCCATGGTGACCCAGGGGAGGATTAATCCAAGCAGTATTTCCTCTCTCTCTCTCTCTCTCTCTCTGTCTCTCTCTCTCTCGTTCTCTCTCTCTCATTATCCAGCAAGCTTCTCTTGATTTGTTACAAATACCACCCTCACTTTGGGCCTGTGAAGGGAAGGAGGATGCTCTTTTGGTGTCGTCATGGTGACACACCTTTTTTTTTTTCAACTGATAGTATTTTTAAACTTTTGTGTTCTTAATGTATAGTGGGAGAGGTGAGAGAGAAAGACATTGCAGTATGTGTGTGCTGAGATGGTGGGGTGATGTAACTTCTCAGCTGTTGTGAAATTGCATATTAAAATCCTCCTGTAAGAAAACTTCTGATATAAATAGACCTGCTGTGTTTCAGTGGGACAAGAGTCTTGCTCCAAGGAAGAAACATGAGCAATGCACCTACTGAGATGTTATTACATGTCACTTCCAGCAACGGTTAATAATGCACACAAACAGGCGTATTAACCTTGCACACACACCACACACACACAACTGAGTGTATACAGAAAGACTGAATACAGAGGCAAGGTAAATAATGCTGTGCATCAGAGAAGCTTCATCTTTACCAAAACTAGAAATAAGACAGATATTAGATAGTAGCTTCATATATTCTTGTAATGTAATTTAAGCTAATAGTCTCACGAGAGTGTGTAGTATATTCAGCGGTATTATAGAGCACTGTATAGAGCAAGAAAGGAAGAGAGGCAGTACAAGACAGAAAAAGAATGACAACAATAGAAACCGTCAAAGATTGGTACAAAGAAAGGAAAATAAATGACAAAAGGAGAGGAATCAAGTACAAGAGAATTTTAAAGAAATGCAATAAAAATCATAATAACAAGAATGAGAGATGAATAACGGATGGAAATGAGAGGTAGGTAATATAGAGGTACATTGAAGAAAAGAAGGAAAGCCAGACTCTTTTAAATTAGTCCTCTGTTATACATACTGAGGTACGGTCGCTAGAATCACACTTTTCATATGTAACCCTCAACCAGAATAAATTTACTGTTACATAATGTAAAATCTCCCGGAACTAACCCTAACCCTGGAAGCATTGTGTAAACCTCTGCCATGTACTTTATATTCCTCACATTGATGTTTTACAGTGCTTTCCACCTCACATAGGCTTTGGAGGAGATCAGCAGGGTGTCCCACCCTCTTGCCAACCTTTTGCTACTTCTAGCATGCATAAAAAATGTTCTCACTACAATGTTAAGCAAAGACTCCAATAGTACCAATTAGTTATGTAAAAGGTTCCTCCCACACATACAGTATTAATGTTGCACTCCCCTCCCAGGCTGTGAGCATCACTTTCCATAATAGAGAAAGGCTCTGAATGGAGTTGTGATGGGGAGCACAATAGGCTGCTCTCTTCAGTCTCTTTAGCCCACAGCTGCCCAAAAAGCCATAGCAATCGATGACCCTCTCTTTCCCTCCCTAGTGGGCAATTGTTCTCTGTTTCTCACTCTTTCATTCCCTCTTTCCTCCCCTGTGGGATCGGAAGTGAGTGGAAAGTGGACCCTACAGTGAAGGATTAACTATGGCTCTCTCCTAAGCAGTGGGATGCACACACACATGCACACATACACACAAACACACTCCCCCTCTTTTTTCTTCACAACCTACCATTACCCTTATTTTCTATTCATACTGAGTTCATAGCTTTAGTTTTTCTAACACTTGCAATACCGTCAGTATCTATCCACAGGAAATAAAGTATTTTGTAAAGAATTAACTGCGCATGGTGTCTGAATCTTTACTGACCACTTTATTGAGATCCAAATCAGAAGCAGAGAACTGTAGGCAGACAAGTTCAAAGATTTGTATGAGATTTGTATGTAAAAACAGACTAAAAATAACAGAAACAGGATCAAACCACAGAATCAAAAGCCAACAATATGATCACAGATGCACAGCAAAACTATTCCATAGAAAGGAATGGTGTGGCGTTTATCTGTTTGGCACTGAATGAAAATGAGGAGTGAGTTAGTATGATGGTGACCAAGAGAGAGGTTAAGTCCAGGCTGGAGCGTTTAGGTTTAGTAGATTAGATTCAGGAGCAATTGGCAGTGGATGCGAGTGTGACATTCCTCATTCTGTAATGTGTAATACGGCTCTACTTGTGTGCAGCCTTACTGCCAGTAAAACCAACTCTGTTACAGGCCCTGGTCTGATAAGCTTCCGATTGCGTTCACCGTTTCAAACAAACTATAAATAGTATGGACAGTTTGTCAGTCACCTGACCCAAGCCTCCTTTTGATTCTGCTTTTGATTTGTTCATATGGATTTGTCCAGTTTGCCTGCACTTGTATGTGTCTCTACCATGGTCATCTTCTTCTTCTTCTTCTTTTGGCTTTTTCCTTCAGGGGTCACCACAGCGAATCATCTCTCTCCACCTATCCCTATCTTCTGCATCCTCAACACTTGCACCCACTAGCTTCATATCCTCATTTATTACATCCATATACCTCCTCTTTGGCCTTCCTGTTTGCCTCCTGCCTGGCAGCTCCATGTCCAACATTCTCCTACCAATATACTCACCCTCCCT
Source organism: Hemibagrus wyckioides (assembly GCF_019097595.1). NCBI lineage: Eukaryota > Metazoa > Chordata > Actinopteri > Siluriformes > Bagridae > Hemibagrus > Hemibagrus wyckioides. The sequence goes on from NC_080728.1 coordinate 7,982,256, forward strand.
CCTCTGAACATGTCCAAACCTCTCTACCATGGTAGAATTCAGAATAATTAAAATATACACTACAGTTGTGGATTGGAAAAACACTACTTGGTCATCTGTCCAGTTTTGGTGAACACTGTTGCCTCAGATTTCTGTTCTTGGCTGACAGGAGTGTAACTCAGTTTGGTCTTCTGCTGTTGTAGTACGTCCTACTTGAGAACTGTACCTGCTGAGATACTATTCAGCTCACTATGCTAGTAAAGGGGTAGTGGTAGCTCAAGTGGTTAAGGCTCTAGCTGGTTGATCGGAAGGTCATGGTTCAAGCCCCAGCACTGTTGGACAGTTGAACAAGGCCCTTAAGCCTCTCTGCACTAGAGGTGCTGTATGGCGTCGTATGGTGCTGTGGTGCTGCGCTCTGATCACAGCCTCCAAAAAATGGGAAATTTCATTATCAAAAAAGAATTTCATAATTCGGTAATGTATATGTGACACAAATAAAGGCTTCTACTTCTGAAAAATAACCAGCTTGGAAAACTCAGGAGATGAGCAGCTTCTGAAAAAGTGAAATCAGTCCATCTGGCACCAACAATCACATATGAGAACTACAAATGTATGTTTCCAACCTTATTTATTTATTTATTTGGTATCACTAACAGACCAAGCGACCTCTGACCTTAATCCACAATGTAAAAGGTCACTAGCTCACTCAAATAGCAGGGTGATTAACCATCTATTGCTTTATATGTCACGTATGACAGGAAGATCAATACAAAATCCAATCAGCAGGCAGTGCAGGATGGATAAAACTGGTCAAATAAATGTTCTAGTAAGATCATTACAAGAGACCATTTCTGCAGTTATTGTAACTATTACAGTTATTACCATCCTCCTTATTTCAGTTCTCCTAACAGTGGGTTTTAGAGTATTATACTATAAATGATTCAGTTCATGCACATATCTTTAATGTTTCACATTTATATGTTGGACAATGTCTTCTTGTGACTAAATTTTGGTCATTTGCACATATTCATGATTTATAGAAAACGTATAGCAAATATAAGTAGTTTGAGCCGCTTGTGAAGAGGGCAATGATATAATATTGATATGATATAATGCAATATAATATAGATAATAGCATAAGGATTAATGTGTAAAGGGTTTTAAAGGAAAGTTTAAAGACCACTGTGCTAACATAAGCAAAGAGCTGATGATGATACTGGAATATGGTAAAGCTGGAAACAATTGAAAGAATAAAGGGAGCAGGGAGGAAAATGAATAGAGCAAGAAAAATAGAAGGACATGCAGAGAGAGAGAGAGAGAGAGAGCATAACACAGAGAAAGGAGAAAGAGATTGTGTGAAACAGAAAGAAAACTGTAACAGGATGACACAGTGATAAAAATAGAGAAAAAGAGAGAAAGAGAATAGAGACAAATAGAAAAAGAATAAAAACAAATAAACAAACAAGAAAGAGAGAGAGAGAAAAGCTCCATCAACACATGTTCCGCTGATTTGTCAGCCCACATTTTTCATAACTGTAGGTTTGCGCACTGCTCCTGATGATTGGTGCAGTTAATCCGCTCTCACTCAGAGGAGACTGATTGGCTGTGTGTGTGTGTGTGTGTGTGTGTGTGTGTTTGCGTGTGTGTGTGTGTGTGTGTATGTGATTTAAGGTTCCGGTCTGGTGCTGTTTCAGGTCATTTCATAATTGGCACTTTTTGTCCTAAACCACACCACCTCCAACGCTTTCTCTCTCTCTCTCTTTCTCTCTCTCTCTCTCTTTCTCTCACTCACTCACTCTCTCACTCTCTCATACACTAACAAATCGCATCTTTACCAATTTAATTGGTAGGTGTCCAATGGACTAGTGTCTTCATTAGTGTTCAAATGCCATTCCTTTTACAACACACACACACACACTCACACACAGCATAAAGGTCACTGAAGTTCCATGGCATTTAGTACATGCATATATGTATGATCCAAAATATATTCCTATGTATATGAATAAACTACAGAAGATAACTAAAGATAAATGGCTTGCTAGTTAGCCAACACCATGTATGATGTGTCTTCACGGTATGTTTATTCAAAATTGGTGAAATGTTGACATTTCCTGAATCCTTGGAAACATAGATTTAGTTAATGTGCAGTATGTGACACTACTGGCCCTAATACGCTGTAAACCTGTTGGTGCGATTTCTTTTTCTCTTTCTCAAGGGCCCTTGTGTTGCTAGAAACTTCTTATGAGGGACTAAACAAGAGCTTTCTGCCCCTACTTCAAGAAACGCAATATAGAATATCTATGAGAATGAAGTCAATATACATTGTACTTTATCCAAGGTTAACAACTGTATCTCACTTACAACGACATACACAATGTCTGACACATATATCTCTATGTAATACAGTATGTAGAATATTGTTTGGTGTATATATTTGGTGTACTAGATTGGGGTATGGGACTTATGAAAAAATGTTTCATGTTTCAATGAAGTAGTCAGAAAAGTTTCCAGTAAAGTTTCTACCTCTAATGAACATTACATAAAAGGTCATTTGCATAGAACATATAAAGAATTCAGTCATATACTTTCTCAGCTGCTTTGGCTGTAGAGAAATGGTCTTACTGGTGGGTGTTGCAGCTAGGAAACCAATTTAGAAGCAAATTAGAAGAGACTGCAGTGCATGACAACACATGCATATAAAGCATGGAGTGACAAGCAGGGCAAAATTTTTATTCAATCATCATTCTAACTTTTCGGGTTTACAAAAGGCCCAGTGTGTCAAAAAAAAAAAGAGCTGGGGAGAAGTACAATGTTGTCTGTCTTTCCCAGAAAGCAAACTGATAATGTCCCAGACTTGCCAGAATGATGGCAGTGAACTAATCTGAATTTGTTTTGCAGAGGAAAATCACAATTTAAGATTGATTAGAATTTAATTCAGGGAGAAATTTGGAAAATAAAACATTAGCTTTGAGTTCGAGGGAAAGTGTCAAGCTTACAGTTGGGCCACTTTTGGCCCACAATTCACTTGACAGTGCAACTGAGTCTTATTACCTAAATATAATAACAAACCTACACAAAAATGATATGAAATTACAATAAAATAAATGACGTGAAATAGAAATTCCATAGATAGACCAGGTAGATGTGATAGACTGTTAGGTAATAAACCCTATACAGTATATGTTCATATCTAGTATCTCTATATTACAATAAAGAGCAGGTTTTGCAAGCCTGAATTAATTTGAAGATTTCTTTCATTCTTTGGCTACAATATTACCCTTAAATTAGCTTTCCAGATGTCTTAGCACTGTTTATTTCCAACCATGATGCAATAATGTAACCTTGATTCAGTCCCTGAAAATGCTATTAGTACAGCTTTCAAACCTACTTTGATGTCACCTCTTTTTCCACCAACCCTGACAGTCTGTCTTGTGCCTTTGAAATCATTTTTAGCAATAAAAATGGCTTAGCGCTATGTTAGATTTCAGCCATGTAAGCCCAAGCCATGACACAACCACTACCATGGTTACCTAATGAGATTCTCTGTTTTCAATCATGAGCAGATTCTTTCTTTCTCTACACTTTGGCCTTTCTATCATTTCGGTAGAGGTTAATCTTCATGTCATCATTCTAAAAAAATCATCTCTCTATTCATATATGGTCTTCTTACAGTTGATGAGTGGATAACATTTTGTGGTATGATCTCTATATTGCAGTCTTCTTAGTATGGTGGCTTGTGATACCTACACTCCTGCCCCTTGGAGGTTGTTGGTGATGTCTATTGTTGGTGGGTTTTCTTCACAGCTTTCAGAATGTTTGTCATCAACTGCTGTTGGTTTTCTTGGCTGACCTTGTCAATGTCTGGCTGTTAGTATACCAGTGGTTTGTTTCTTTCTTTAGGACAATGGCTATGCCCACTGCTTGAGTGAAATGGCACTGAGAGATTTTTCCTCTTTTCACAGCTTAAAAATGGTTTGCTTTTCTCTCATACTTGTTGCTCCTGTGGTTCCCATTTTAGTTTATCCTTTTTTAGCAACAAATACAGTGTTTGCAGGTGAAACCCAGGGCTCAAACCAAGAGATGACATTCAGAGCTATTAGTTGTTTAAACAGTCAATCTAACTGGGCATATCTGGGGAACAGGAAACACCTGTCATTCAACTCTTCCATTATTCCAGCATTTATCACGTGAAAAATGGGTGAGTCCCCAGCATCTCAGTTTGCAACACCTGTTACTAGTCTAAGTCTTGTTTGTCTACATTTTAAGCCTTTCTCATTTACACGTTATTGTTTACTCATGTGTATGAGCTTTGCTTTGTTTTCTGGTTTTGTGAGTTCCTCTTTCCCCTTAAGTCTGTTCAATCTGGTCTGTTCTTCACCCCATGACCTGTGTTTTGATTTGACAGTTTTTGGATTGTTCTGCCTTTCTTTTATTGTTTTTAAAATGTCCCATTCTTTTTTTGTAACCTGCATGCATTTTCTCCATCCTTTTCCACTGCATTACTTTCATGTTAGTTGATTTTCCTTCTGAGGTGTGAAACTGGAAAACAGGGTTTAGCTGAAATAGTTTCAGTTCTTAAAATTAGCAATGTTCAATTAACACACTGGAACAAAGCTGTAAGATTCAAATTCTAAGCTGTCCTTTTTTTTGGTTGGATTCTCCAATTTTTCCCCTAATTTAGTCCTGGCCAATTCCCACCTATCAGGCAGTTCACCCCTATCACACAACAACGACCAGGCAAATACTATCAGATGCTTCCTCTAAGAAAGTCTGCTGACCAATTCTTTTTAAACACTTTAAACATACAGCGTCAGGGGCCAGGGTAACACACTCAGAGAAGGCTCACACACTGCATGTATGCGTTCACAGATGCAGATGATTAGCTCATGTTACTGTGATTGATAGGGGACGGAGAAAATGCTGTCCCTCCCTCTTTGAGCACAAGGCCAATTGTGCTCTCTTGGACTCACTGAGAAGTGACAGGAATAACATTATCTTGTTACAATGAAACCTGTCAAGGGGTGTGATATAAGCAGCAAGCAAACAGTCAGTTCTCAACATTTCATGTGTAGGAAACAGATCCAAAACATCTCCAAAACAACAGGTCTTGTGGGGTGAAGAAGAGTTACTGAAGCATAAAGTTCATGCTGATAATGATAGAAAGGTGTCAGATTTGATCATGATGACCCTTGTCCACCACCAAACAAAAGCTCTGAGCATCAGAACTGGACTATGGAGTAATGAAATAAGGTGGCCTGATCTGATGAATCATGCTTTCTTTTATGTCATGTGGACAGCTGGGTGTGTGTGCATCGCTTACAGTACCTGGGGAAGAGTTGACACCAGGAAATTCAATATTGGAAGAAGGCAAGATAGTGAAGGCAGTGTGATGTTCTGGGCAATGCTCTGCTGGGAAACCTTCAGGCCTTACATTCATGTGAATCAACATGTACCACCTTCCTAAACCTTGTGGCACACTATGTGCACCGCTTTATGGCAACAGTATTACCTAATTATCAGTGGCCTTTCTTAGCAGGATAATGCCGCACACAAAAAATGTTGAAGAATGGTTTGAGGAACATGACAATATTCAATGTCTTTGCCTTCAAATTCCCTAAATCTCAGTCCGATCAAGCATTTGTGGTATATACGAGACAAACAAGTCCAATCAATAAAGGCTCCACATTGAAATTTACAGAACTTAAAGCATTTGCTGCTAACCTCCTGGTGTTGATACCACAGCACACCTTTAGAGGTCTGTTGGAGTTCATGCCTCATTGATTAATCACGTGTCAAGAATTTTCCACAACTTGTCTTAAATCACTTTTCTTTTGTTATCAGGCACAACCATGCTCTCCAAGTGGAATCCGAAAGAGACGTTCTGTTCCCAAACTCTAGTCTTTAGAGAGCCTGAGACCAGTTTACTTCATTGTTTGAGGAGATTGAGGTGGTGAGTCTGCAATGTGTTTCACTTGTCCATTCATAATACCTCATAGTTCACTTCTCTATCCTCTGTGTGGCCTAAATAGGTCACATGGTGAGTAACTTTGAGCTCAAGTTTGAGAGTAATACAAGGTATTCAGTTCTCAGTGCAAATTGTTTCAGTTGAGAACACGTATTATAGAGAGCTGTTACCTTTTCTGGGCCTGGTGCAATTTTTCCCTTGATAAGTGGGGCCAGTTGGACCTTTCTTTAATGAAATCACCCTAGGCTTCAGCCTATATTATAATTCAAAAAGGGTAAAGCCTTTGAAGGTCTTGGCCACTCACCAGGCTTCAAGTATTAGGGCAACCATTTATCCCAATTATGGCCACAGTTGTGTATAAACTTGTGAATCACATGTTTCAGTGCCTTATTAAAACACTCAGTGGTCTCAAAGTGGTACACACTTTCTTTGGACTGGCAGGATTGTTTTTATGCCTCTGCTTATTGTTCCCTTTCGTCATGTGCTTTTGTTTATGTTTTGGTTTTTCATGTGTTCCCTGCCCTTCCTGATTTGTTCTCCTGTTTTCCCATATTCCCTGTTTCTCATTGTTTCCCAGTATACAGTATATACCGGTCACTTGGTGTGTTGGTTTGCTCAGTCTTCATATCTGTTTTGTGATCATCTTTGTCTCTCGTTACACCCTTCTGATTTTTGTGTTTTGAGTTTATTTTGGTCAAGGGTTTTGTGCGTGTTTACCCGCTGTTGTTTTCCATGGTTTTGTGTTGCCCTTTGTTGAATAAATCGTCTTAGTTTTTGTCCTGCACTTGGGTCTAACTCTGCTCTGTTGGCGTTTATGAGTCTTCCCTCGGGAGACCAGGGTTCGATCCCCGCCTCCAGGTGGTTTTGCCATTTCTGACATGTTATGCCTTGATCAGGTAGGATTTCTTTTGGGAAATAAGTTATGGAGAACCTCAGCCATGCTCTTTGCAGAGTTCATCCACACTGGTACTGTTTAGTCCATGAGGGCTAACATGAAGCCATGTGCTCTCTGGTCTAATGACCCGATGAGATTTATATTAATTCTTTGAAAGGGAATCTCATACTTGTGGCCAACAGATTGACCGCCTGATACAGTATCCACAGCAAGATGCATACCAAAACTGTGAATTCTTGGCCAATAGAAAAGATTCATTAACTAGTGTAATGTTTTATTTGCCTCCAACTGGTTGACCATGCGGTTATAATAATCTGTGGAATGTGGAAAAAAACATTTACCTGAGGCTTTACTCCTATTTGAATGTCCCAACACCAAACATAAAGATCATTAATAATTGAAAATATAGGAAAGCATAGTGTGGCCCCAACACTTTCACTGTTGATCATAGAAATCTGGTCAAAATCATACTTTAAAGTATTGTAATGTGAGTGCTCCAGAGGGAATTCTGAAAGTGGGGTGAGGAAAGTAGGAGGGAATGCATCCACTGAAAACATTGAGTCCCCACCCATCTCAATCACAAAATGTAACCCACACACTGCTATCCAAACCACACACTGCTATCCAAACCACACACTACTATCCAAACCACTCATTGTTTTACATGTAGGAACTCACCCACTTCAAGTCAGCAGTCGGTTGCCAAGAAAGCTGGGGACTAACCAACATCTTTGTTCTACAGGTCTGGTCCTTCTGTTAAAATGTGAGCGATACCAGAAGATTCATGAGCTCACCCCATGCAGACACCTCACCTTTATCTCACAACACTTTACCTATGTCTTGTTCTCAATCATCAAAGTTCATATGTTTGTGTGGGTATGTGTGTGACACTTTGTAGTCACAAAAAATAAAAAAAGGTGCCTTGTGTGTGCAAGAGGCAAAGAGAGTGTGTTGGTGTGTAAAGAGGGTGTATTAAATCGACACTAAACTCGCAGGTGAGGCGAGGCTGACACAATGAGAACTTCCTACCGAGATATAACCCCCTTTTAATTAAATCTGGAGCTGTGGACTCGGCTGCCACTGTGTGTGCGTGTGTGTGTGTGTCTAGCTGTCTGTGCCAGGTGTGTATGTGTGTGTCTCAAGCTCACAGTCCCAGCATTGACTAATGAGTTGTCCTGTTGGTACTCTGGTCACATCAAGAGCTGTGTGTGTGTGACAGGCTCTGGGGTGGAGGAAAGACGACTAATTGAAATTCGGGGACAGACTAACACACACACACATACACACACACACACACACACACACACACAAACACAAACACACGGACAGGAAGGGGGAAGGATACACACTCGGGGCTCTCAGTCCAGCCATCACAAAGCAGTGAAAGAGTCCATTGTGCTCTTTTATCAGAAAAGGTACCAGTGTGTATGTGAGAGAGAGAGAAAGAGAGAGACTGAAGGAGTGTAATGGATGGAGAGTCGAAATGAGAGGATTGCAATTTAAAGCAATATCTGTCAGTTTTAGAAGAGCTATAGAAAATATTGCCTTGATTTCCCTCCAGCAGCATTACCTAGAGAGAGGACAAAACTGAAGTACAATATGGGCAAAAGGGGATCATGTTCATCATACAGGAGAGCTCGCTCTTAAGACTTATACTAAGACCTGTAGTAAAATATTTGCACACCTAGGTCTCGAAACATACCTTATTTGTTTAACAATAACGTATGGGTAATTTGTTTGAGCAAGTATTTTTCTGTTTGCACTCTGTGTGTTTTACATTGCCAGAGATTTTGTGGTCAGGCGCAGAAGGGAGCGTGACATTCACAGTCTGCCAATACATTGGTATTTTGAACTTACTTTGATTCCAATCTGTGCAAATTGTACCAGCTCTTGAAAACTTGTAAATAATGTAAGTCAGAGTCAGCCTGTTATCTTTAATACTGTAAATGTGCAGTCTAATTGCATGAAGTTTCATGGTGCTGAGCTACCAGCAGAATTATATTATGATATATTATTATATAACCAAGATCTTTATTACATCTGTGGCTGTTACAGGATACCACAACAATGGGCACAAAAGTGTAAAAAAATATATATATGTGAAATTATTTTTGTGCTTGCATCATGATTTGTTTTAAAATAAAAGAATATGCTCTATATACTACTGCGCACATAAACATGAGAAGATAGCTACAAAATAACTGCAGACATTCTCTAAACACCAGTGTCACTTGCAGGTGTGTCGTTTGTATATCCCAGAGGTTCATGGACTTGTTAGAACGTAAAGTTTAATTATTTTTTTTGTCCTTTCTATGTTTCTATACTTCTGTTAAGCTGCTTTGAGACAATGTCCATTGTTGAAAGTGCTATCCAAATGAATTGAATTGAAATTGAAATGAATTGACCGGGTCAGTTAACGTATGGTGAGACCGACTCCAGGGCAGATTAATGTTACAGACTTTCTCTACTTCTACTTCCTCTATAAATATCTCTCTTTGTGCTTGTTTTTGTTTGTTTCAGAGGTCTGTTTCAAAAAGCTGGAACTTTCAAAAAGAAAGAAAAGGGCATTTGAATATTTTTTGACAGTCTGTGTAATAATCATAATGAGAAAAACTAATCTAACTAGTGATGGAGGCATGGCTGGTGTGTTTGACAGGTACAGAGACACACCTCTGTCACTTGGAGAAAGAAACCCACAATGCCAAAGGAAATTTATTTGGTAATGTTTCTGAAGAAGAAAACATTTCCAAAGGCCTGTGCATGTGTAATGGGATTTTTACCAATACACAGATCCAGTTAGTCATCATCAGTAACATTTCCCTGATACCCGCTGTGTGCATTGAGTAAATTTTAAGAATAAAATCTGTCTTCAACATAATTTTATAACCACATGAGCTTGTCAGTAATATTATATATCAGATAGATTATCAATCTCTAGATAAAAACATAGTTACGCAATATTTAGTTTGAATCCACATTTGCTATGAGATTTTGCTGAACTGCCTCTGTGTTTCTTTCAGACATCGGTTATCTCTATCATTCACTCCGAGTCACATGCTGATGCATTTAAAGGCTTTATGATATTGTCCTTATTCTGCTTTATGTATTTGCTGTCATTACCGATATTAGCCTCAGTGGGTAGTTCTTTATTTTGAGGCACTCTATGTCTGTGTGAGTGATAGCAGATATCAGTAAGCACTGTCTCAGTGAGGAGATGAGTGGACATATTGTGCCTCTCCAGAGCAGCTTAACTTAATCAGAATGGTCCTAAATCCATTCAAGCCAAGCAGGAGGTCTCAAGGGTGCCACACGATCAGATTATCATCTCTAATTGGATGAATATGTCCCCGTCGTCTCTCGAATTACCCATAAGTCCATTCCCTCGTCATGGATGCCACAGCATCGCTGCCAGAGGTGATGAATATTGAGCAGCTGTTGGGGTCTGCTGACACCTACACATCTTTAGGCACCCACTAACTCATGCACACACACAAACACACACACAGCTTTAAGCATGTGTAAGTCAGGGTAACACTTTTCACAATCCTATATATTAATGCATTTAAATTGATTTTGAAAATGTCTCATTTTTTTGGCTCAAACTAATGCCATTATGGATTAATAATGCCTGAATTAAGTAAAATAAAATAAGAGACCCCCCTTGGCACAACTGTCTGACCACAGGACACATATTGTGGCCTCGGTATTTAAGGTATTTTCTGCCTTTTCAACCCAACTCAGACATAACCATATAATACTAATGTCACAATATTGTGAGGTCCATTCTGAAGCTATCATGCCATGGCACTGCTACAGAATGCATTACTTCTGAGAAGAAAATGTCCTTCTCCATAAGGGTCAAGAATAAAAGTTCACAGGATCACAGTTGTAATGCATTGCAATAAATCTTGTAGCTGTCACTGTGTGTGTGTGTGTGTGAGAGAGAGAGAGAGAGAGAGAGAGAGAGAGAGGGGAGATGTAAGTATTCACTCTATCTTTGAGTGTTTGTCAGAGTTGAACTTCCACAAAGCCAAAGCCACAAGTTGCTCATAGTTTAACGGACTACAGTTGGTCCACATTACTCTCTCCGCTGTTAATTATATCAACACTAACCATCATGGGTACCACATGGGATCTATGATGCTGTACAAGCAGCATTTTGGAAATATGTTAAAAGTTTAGTGAATTATCCCCTTCAATCTGTTAGAAATTATCATTTCTGTCCGTCAAACCTTCATACACCATGTAACACGTGACAGTCATATGATAATAAAAGCAGCTGTTCATGCACTTAAAGCTAAAAAATTTACATACAGTAAATAATATTTCTGTGATGTAAAACATCATACTTAGACCACTTTCTAAATGCTAGAGGATTCCAGAAAGAAATCTTTCAAGTATTTTGAAAGAAATCCATAGACCTTACTGACCATGCTTCTATTTTAGTCCTACTAACCATGGTGTGCTTTTTAACACCTAGGTATTTTCAGGTTCAACACTGGTAGATACGCAAAGAAAATAGCCCAAGCAACAGCTAACACTCTGTGTGAGCGTGAAAATATTGACTACATACATGGCTCAAAAAAAAAAAAAAAAAAAGGTCTTGGAGCTGAAGGCATGCACAGTGATTCCGAAAATACTACAAAACCCTCGTGAAAGCCTGAGGTCCAAGTTCCTTTCACAATGCTTGTCCAAGACACATGAGAGATACATGTGCATATACGGATATGGCATATAAAATCAACTGATGAAGGGTTTGGTGTGAAATGCGTGCCCCCTGTGGACCCCAGCATCACATGTCTAGTAGTTCCACCAGATGAAACATTATGTTCTGAAGTCTGCTGTCCCAGCATTGATCAGACATATGTATCAATGACTGGCTAGAATGGATTTAATGGTGGGGGTTTAGGTGGTAGCTTATTGGTTAGGCTGTTGGATCAGAAGGTTGTGAGTTTGAATCCTAGGTCCACCTAGCTGCCACTGCTGGACTGTGAGCAAGGCCCTTAACCTTCAGTTACTTAGTTGTATAACATGAGAAAAATTGCAAGTCGCTCTGCATAAGGACATCTGCCAAATGCCATAAATTTAAATGTAAATGATATAACAGTGCATCTAATGTGAATGAGTAACTGCATGGTGATTTTCCAGCTAGAGAGCTGGAGAAGTTACTCCAAAAGTTAGAGGCTGGCTTCTCATAGAGCTGATTAAAGCCTTTCTTATAACAGCAGGATACATGGCACAAGAGCTTGAGAAAGCCTTTGCCAATTTGGATAAAACTGAACCTCAGGTGTGGCTGTACATACTGCCTGACAGAGCAACATTACTAGGCTGCATAGGCCTGAGCTACAACTCTGGGAAATCATCCTCTATATATCACTGCAAAAAGCCTGCCAGTGAAGAGCGGGTGATGCCAGTGGCCTGCTTAATGGACAGTGATTATACGGGTTGGTAGACAGATGATTCTGGAGCCCCTTCATGAGTGTTTAATTAATTTATTCCACTTTATCCAAATCCACACTGAGACATGCTGTAAAGAGAATCAGCTAATTTGCTAGAAGTCAAGGTTTAAAAAAGGTAACATCTCGAAGTGCAGGAGCCTCAAACATTAAAGTGGTAATATCTCAATGTATATTTTATGCAACTTAAAAATTAAAACCCTACATACGTTTAAAGTCAGATTTATCATGGCCAGGGTCCATGTGTATCCAGAGCTTATCCAAGGAACACTGGACATGAGGCTGGTATTAATCCTCAATGGGGCACTAGTCCATCACAGGGCACCACACAGACAAATTCACATCTAACGGCAATTTACAGTAGTTTTTCCACCCACTGGTTTGTCTTTATAGATGGGAGGAAACCCATGTGTTCATATGTAAAACAGACAGGAGCTCAGGATTGAGTCTTGGAGCTGTGATGCAGCAACACTGTTCCTCTCCAAATGATATATTTATTCATTTAGAGATTTGTAATAATAACTGATTCTACTAAGCTGTGACTATTAACTCGTATCATCCAGGAACTGCTGCTGTTATTGTAACTGAAAAAAAAAAAAAAAAAACTCATTAGAATGAATACAGAGATTGCACTGAGTAGTTAGTTTAGTCAATAAATGCAGTGCAGTAAAATTATGTTTTAAGAACAAAAGAAGTGCAATTGAATTGAAGCTTAAACATGCCAAAGAAAGTGTGTTTGGAAGTTTGCAAGTTGAATCTATTCACACTGGGGTTTTTTTTAAGCTAGAGTATTATTTAGAAGCTAGCATTTTGTCATCGCGGTGGCCTTTGCAGCACAGCAGATGGACTGATCAGTGTCACCATGACTGACTAGATCACCCTGACCCTGGTATGACTCATGCTGGTTCTTTTTGGAGGACAAAGTGGAACGGACAAAAGTGCAAGGTCATTCTTTAATCTTACAAGTGATCCGTTTTATATCACTAATGCTTTGTATATATCAACAGCTAAAAACTAATAATCTAGTGAGGTTCTGCAACATCCTGGTTCGAACACGTAAACTCAAATGACACATTACACCATATATGCAAATGTGACTTCATTATATCCATATACAAGCACTTCTATGTGTCTGTTTGGGGAAAAGCAGCAGGATTTGTTCACTCAATTTTCTAATATAATGTTCAAACAATAGCACAGTTTTCAGGGATTCTGTATGCTACTTTTGTTTGAGAGACTCTCAGAAAACCTTAAAGGATGCGATCAAAAGGCAATCAAAGGATGCAATTTCACCTGTTATAACTGTACAGTATCTTGTTAGCAAAAGGTGCAAGCAAGAAATGAAACATGTGCATCCATTAATGTCCAATGTTGTAGGTATAAATTACTAATAAAGCACAGCTCATTCATGTAATCATTTTTTAAATCATAGAATTATAGTGAAACTATTGTAAAACCATGCACTCTTTAACCATGTGGTAAAGCATGGGACTCCCTTTCCTTTCAGTGAAAATGTTGGGAACTCCCCGATGATATGGATACATGGTGATATAAACTTATACACAATCATGTGTATAAGTCAGTGTATCAATCAATGTATAAATGCAGTATATGCATGCTGTTATGTGGGAAGTATTAGATCTGTAATTTAAGTCATTGTTGAGTCGATTAACTCAACCCAGAAATGTTGCACAGCCTCTCCGCAATACTGTTTGCCAATACTTTAATGTCAAACAGTGACATTTTGGACTAAATGGAAATAAAAGATCACTGTGCGGCACCCCACATCACTGAGACTTTAGATCAGCTTCCAAAGGAACAGACGATTTTAAAGAAAGTGTGTCATCACTTTCTTTAAAAAGAAAGTGTATGCAGGTATGCAGGTATGCAGTTTCGATGATGCTTTTCTGGTATCTGTGTAAAAGCTTACATGTAGTATTAGCCATATAGGTCTAGTGCACAACTAACAAACCAAGCTAATGTCTTAGCTGACCAACGTCATCAGAAGTACACAGAAAAATGTGTACGATTTCAAACTAAAAATAAACTATACCTATATATTAAACAAGGCCAAATTGGATTTATATTAAGGATCCAAAAGTAACTGAACATTACCTGACCACATCATTCATTTATATACAAGAGAGCTAACAAAAGGTCTATAGTTTTGTTTTGGATGAGGCATTCAGATCTGTTCTATTGTCAATGAAAGTTAAAGAGAGAGAGAGAGAGAGAGAGAGAGAACAGCCACTGATGTAACCATAAAAATTCACTCCCCCACACCCCATTGCAAGGCAAGAGGTCTGACTCTGTGTTCCGATTTGGACTGCCCTCTTGCTCTGCTCTCTTTTTCTTCCATTTATATATATATATATATATATATATATATATATATATATATATATATATATATATATATATATATATATATATATATACAGTGTGTGTGCATGTGTGTGGGAGAGATGCTTACGCAACCACTTCCGGAAATAAAGAGAGCTTGAGTCTCCATCTCTGTGGTTTGTCTTGGCTGCATTCTAAATCAGTGCTTTAAGCAAGCTTCATTCCTCTGCCTCTGAATGAATTATTATTATTATTATTATTATTATTATTATTATTATTATTATTATTATTATTTGTGTCTTTTTTGTATTTGCTGCTCATCAATAATAATAATAATAATAATAATAATAATAATAATAATAATAATAATAATAATAGTCCTGTAGCCTCTGTGCTTAATTTTAGATTGATCCTGAGACTCAAGAACTGTTTCTAAAACATAACAAATGCTGCTTTTCTCAGTCTCACTGTAACAAATATTTGCATGTAACATGGCCTACAGTGAAACGTACATCTATCTTTTACAGTATTGAATTTTATTTTTTTTTGTTCTGTCCCTTGACTCAGTTTGCACCTTGGGTGAGTGGGTCAGTTTGCCAACTCAGATTTGTCCCTAAAAAATACTGTATTTGCCAACAAATAACTCATGGTATATTTGGTTCTCTTTAGTGGAATCACTTTCTCTCTGCTTTCCTAGACATGGATTGGCACTGGACCAAGATCACCTCTCAGAACAGTTGTTTTGATCCTACACTCTAGTGTGATTGTTGTGTTCGCAACTGCTTAAAAGAACTGCACTTCATTTCTCTCCATTTTCTCCACCAGAAAATGACACAATTCCATTGTCCAGTATCATGTTTTGGGGGCTAGCAAATGTTAACACATGTCATCCAAATAAGTAGCTTATATTAAGCTTAAAAATGTGGAGAATCAATGAAGGGGGTAGCTAACATTACTCTGCTATTACCAAATTATACACTGAGCTTTAACATAAAAGTGAGCTTTCACACAAGTTTTCCACTTAAGACAAGGCCAACTGAGGTTATTTTACTTGCATGATATTAATTTGTGTTGTGTTATCCATCTGCCTTGAACGTACTTGGAAAGCTAGCATAGCAAAGAAGCTAAGCCTTCCCATTTCTCTCTCTCACTGCCTCTTTCTCAGTGTGACTCTGGAGAGGCTATCACATCTGTTGAAAGCAACTGACATACTGACACTATCTTCCTTTAGCCTGAAGGCCCCTTTTGCACCTCCATCTTTCCTGCTAACAATGCAGTCGGTGTGCTCTGAAAGCACTCTGTCACCTCGCTGGAATAATCTTTTTCCTCTGACTTCATTACAATGGGGCCCTAAATATGGACTCCACCTGCCAGCTCTACTTGTCAGTCGCACATTTAAAGAGAGGATTCCTAGGTGTAATGCGTGTGTGTGTGTGTGTGTGTGTGTGTGTGTGTGTGAATGAATGATAAGGGTAATTAATAGCCTCCTGCGACACTGAAGTTTGACTGATTTAAATGCCAGGAGAAGGATAATTAGTAAACATGCTCACCTCTACTCCCACTACACACTCTCTCATACACGCTTATACTTCAGATTCTCTAATGTTGGGCATTTGGTGAAATGTTTATTTATTTTTCAACAACTCTGAATGAGTTCTACTAAATGAATTATGAGATTTCTTTCCCACAATCTGTTGTGCTTATTTTGGTTTTCCATTTTGTAAGAATGTCATTAGACATGATGAACTGTGAGTGCAACAGTGCCTCTACCTAGCTAAAACTTTTGGATCTGTGCTATTCTGAGAATTTGCGATCTCTGAAACTGAATCAAAACTGACCCTCACCCTACACACCACCTTTTTCAATAAATTCCCTCAGCAAAGACTCAGAGCCATCTAAGCCAGAGCAACCAGGCACACAAATAGCTTTTTTTCCACAGCAGTGGCCATCAACTACAGCAAATGCTTGACACTTTAGCCTCAAACCCAACATCCTTCTGAACATTGTGTACAATTGTGTCATCTGTGCAAAAATGTATGTTACAATGCCATTGCAAGTAGCACATTATACTATACCATATATCAGGGATATTCAAACCTTTTCCATTTAGACACATGTAAGTAAATTTGTGACATTTGTAGCTCCTTCGTAAAAAAGGTCAGATATTTCTTTGAGATTTATCCCTGTCACCGAAGAGCTTGTTCAGATGACACTCCCATAGTTGAATTGTCAGGTTTTACACAAACTTGTAGAGTCCATGCAAAAAAAGGGCAAACTGTCATTAAAGCAAAAAGGAGACATGCTGAAAAATTAGACATTTTCTAATTCATGTATATATTCTATAAAAATATTACGTTTAGTGGTTTAGGTGTTAGTGATAATATAATTTATAATTTAATATTTTTCTTACATTTGTAAAGCTGGCATAATAGAAATACACTATATTGCCAAAGGTTTTGGGACACCCCTCCAAATCATTGAATTCAGGTCTTGTTTTTCAGGAGTTGGGCTTGGCCCCTTAGCACCAGTGAAAGGAACTCTTAATGCTTCAGCATATCAAGACATTTTGGACAATTTCATGCTCCCAACTTTGTGGGAACAGTTTGCGGATGACCCCTTCCTGTTCCAACATGACTGTTGCACAAAGCAAGGTCCATAAAGACATGGATGACAGAGTCTGGTGCGGAGGAACTTGACTGGCCTGCACAGAGTCCTGACCTCAACCTGATAGAACACCTTTGGGATGAATTAGAGCGGAGAATGTGAGCCAGGCCTTCTCATCCAACATCAGTGCCTGACCTCACAAATGCGCTTTTAGAGAAATGGTCAAAAATTCCCATAAACACACTCCTAAACCTTGTAGAAAGGCTTCAAAGAAGAGTTGAAGCTTTTATAGCTGCAAAGGGCAGGACAACTCCATATTACATTCATGTGCATGTAAAGGCACATGTGCCAAAACTTTTGGCAATATAGTGTATTTCCTTAACTTTTTGGACTCCACTGTATGTACAATTTTATACACATTTATTCTATTTCATTATAAATTAGTTTACTCCCTCATCTGTTACTTGTAATTGTCCAGTGTTGCCTGTTTAATATTTTACAGTATATGTGTTTAAACAAAACAAATGCATGTATCATTCCTGCCATATGAAGACTCTAATTCAGGCCACACAGAATAAATAAATAAATAAAAATCACATTCAAGCCAGTATTCTGATTATTATTTTTTTCCATGCAGAATATGTAAGTATAAAACTACAAAGAGGTGTGTACATTTATTTATTTATTTATTTAATAGACTCACAAGGCTTGTATTAAATCTCTGCAAGCATTATAATGATATCCTTGTTTTATTGTTAAATTATAGTTAATAGAAGTGCTGAATTGTTAAAAAGCCAAAAGGAAAATGATCTAATTAGTGCTTCTGAGGGGTCTATGTAGATTTCTACCCGCCTCATGCATCTGATTAACTACTTATGTAATTACAAAAAAAGTCATCTACTAATCACAATTTGATTTTTTTTTTCTTCTCCTAGTCAGTTTAACCCTTGAGAGTTAAAAAGCTTCATCTAAAAACCTTCTGCAGGATCAGGATACTTTGAACATTATTTTCATTTTACATGACAATAATTTGTCATCGTTGTGTTGAGGGCGTGATTCATAAAATTCAGAATGCACAGTATATTTGTCTGCATTAAATCAGTACTCAAAGGAACATTATAAATCTCTAGTAATAATAGTATTATTATTATTATTATTATTATTATTATTATTATTATTATTATTATTATTATTATTATTATTATTATTATTATTATTTCTCAAGCCTGCCTCCTGTTTCATGTACACAAAGTTAGAATCTTTGGTGCCTAATAGATATACTAGAGTTATCATAAGCAGACTACCATGACATCACTTTTAATTGTATTTATTAAGGGCATTGCCTTACTTTCTTATCGAAATATAGGTGGGAAAAGTACTTAACATCTCTTGTGTTGCATAAGAGAAGATAATATTGCCTCATAGCTTGATCCCTAGCTAGCACTATACACTAAAATTGCTTGATAGGAGACCCAAATAAATGGAGTTGACATTTGTGGCCCTCTTTCACAGCTACATCAATTCCACAAGCGACGCTCTATGGTAGTTTATATGAGGGCAGATGTGCATGCTTTCAGAACCGTAGCTCTTAGATAAGTATCTCCTCTCACTAGGCATTGATTTATTGCATTTGGTGAATTGTGACCATTACATTTCTCTTATCCGAGTGACTTATCGTCTAATCATGCTCTACAGGAACACATCTTTTTATAGTGGCAGGCATGGTGTTAGCATTTTTAACCTGAACCTGTACTTTTGCTGCTGGAATTCTACGTTACAACACTACAAACACACAACGTACACTGATTTATAAGGATGGTATGAGAAATGTGTCTTAGCTGTTCTGTTTTTCTCAGTAATGAGTTCTCATGTGGTTTCAAGTTGTA
This sequence comes from Hemibagrus wyckioides, assembly GCF_019097595.1. Lineage (NCBI taxonomy): Eukaryota > Metazoa > Chordata > Actinopteri > Siluriformes > Bagridae > Hemibagrus > Hemibagrus wyckioides. Next base: position 8,001,387 of record NC_080728.1, read on the forward strand.
ACCTCAGATGTTAGCTAGTTAGCATCATTAGCTGAATGGAAGTTAAGTAGCATTACATACTTTTCTATGAAGGTGGTTCATCCAAACCACAGACCTGGCTCTCCAGGTGATACATTTGATTTGTTACGTGAAGCTGCTGTTCAAAGCTTTATAAAGACTGTATTTGTGAACTGATCCAGGAGGAACACAGCTAATATTCGGTCCAGCTTCATCCCATTCAAAAATAAAAAATTATTCCATCTTGGAAAAGTGTTGCCAGAGTCTATTATAGTTTAAGGGTTCCTAAGAGGTTTTTCGATAAAGAGATTTTTTAGGGTTTTCTTTCCCCATAACAAAAGTATATGTCTTCACTGGGCACTGTTTTCTTTGCGTGTTTTTCTTAAGTACTGGGGTCATTTGGTAGTGTCTGTAAAAAAGACTGACATGAAGTAAATGTAGACAGCCTTAGATGAGGATTTACTGTTGAAGCTACTTCATTAGCTGGATGAATTAGCATTCATCCTTCAGTCAGCTGCACACCTGTATTAAGTATCTACACATAATTTTATACAACAGTTAGTTCCACTCCTCTGACCTGAATGGTCAAACAGTGCTCCCAGAGTGCTTATGGGCACTATAACCACACTGGCATGTTTTGCTGTGTGTATCACTTGACTCATCTGTGCTCACCATGTAAATTTCCACTTCCCAGTTTGAAATGGTTCCTAAAGTAGTCTTAGTGGCAATACCATAATTTTCATTAAAATATAAACGCTTGTCAGCAGAAAGTATTTCTATTGTGAGCTAGATAGCCAGCTAGCCAACAGGCTTTCACTGAGTGTAGCATCTTTCAAGATCTATGAAGCAATATCACCTTCACAATCATGCGGCTATAAAGAATATCGACATGGCTGTGATTGCCTGTGGCACTGCGGGCTAATTACAGCATTCTTCCTTGTGCAATATTGCTTAAAAATATCAGTCATGTATCTGTCATGTCAGTAATGGCTGAAGTTGTGCTGAGGTTGTACATATTAGATGCTTTTTTTTTGATAGCTCTTTATTTATTTTAATATGCTCTTTAACACATTATCCATAACTTACATTTATGGTGTAATGTACTAAAGGCCTAGACAAATTTGTCTCAGTGCCTTTTTGGATTTGTGTTTTTTTCCCACCTGTAATGAAATTCATGATAAAAAAAAAAAAAGAAAAAAAATCTATAGCACACTCAATTTCAAGTGGTGAGTCTGCCTGAATCAATTTTCTGAAATATGAAAATTGCAACTCAAGAACAAAACCTCTGATTTCTCTAAAGAACAATAGTGAGACAATAGCACTGTGTGGAAATGAGAGAATGAGGTGAGATTAATATGATTATTTTTTTTTTTTACTGGAAAGGAGAGACCTGTGCAGTAGATAAGAAGGCGATATAGGGAAAATAGGGAAACGGGAAGAGAGAGAGAGCAAGTGTGCAGGAGAGAGGGAGGGGGAGGATAAGAAGCAAGGAAGATTTCCTATTCCGTCAGACGGCTCGTAGCTCATTCATTATTTTGTGGAAGCAATTACCGCAGCCACCTGCTTTATCTATGGCAGTCATTGTTTCCAGAGCTGTCTGAGCCATCCTCCCCTTCCTCTCTATCTCCCTCCTCACTCTGTCTTTCTCTTTTCTGTCTCGTTTTCTTTCTGTCTCCTACCTCTCTGTCTTCCTCTGTCCCCCATCTCTTTGCAAGTCTCATATCACTTATTTTCTAGTTTTCTAGTTTTACTTGCTATTATTTTATTGAGCATTATGTGTTCTCTCTCTTTCTCTCTCTCACACACACACCCTTTCTCTTTTAGTAATGGTTGCTCTGAGTGTACAGCTTAGCCCTTGCTGATTAAAGAAATCCATTTTTGTGTGTTAATAATGAATGGATCACACACACATACGCACGGTGTGTATCACACACACCCCGTTTTGTTTCTCTCTTAACGAGGTCAGGGAAGTCATTCCCCACTGTGTGTGTGCGTGTGCATGTGTGTGTGTGTGTGTCTGATTGTAATGCCATGTTATTTATAGGGTAGCATTCAGTAATCAGCCTGTAGTGAAAATCTACCCACTTATAATGGAAAAGCCAGAAAAGCAGAAGCACTCATCATCATTATGTTAACATTATAGCAGCTAAATCAATTACAACCAGCTGCCAAATGCAGACCGAGTCCTTCCAATCAGCTGTGAATGACAGAGGAGATCTTTTAAATGTTTCTATTAATCATATTTAGAAGGGGGAAAAAACAATGAAAGTTAGATTTAAATTTAGATTTCTTTCTTTTTCCTTTGCTTCGCTTCTCATTGTGTTTGTGCGTTAACATACTGTTCAGAAAAAAGAGCAAATCGATCAACAGAGTCACTGAACAGGATAATCTCAATTTATTCCTTCAACAACTCAAACCATCTGGATTACCTGTATCCATTGTACATACTGCCTGTAGATAGTACTGATGTAACACAATGCCTCTGTCTGTGTCTGTGTCTATTTAATGCTCTAAATATTTATATCTGTATATAAAAACCCACAATTAAAAAAAAAAAACCCCAGAGTTAGTGTCACAGATGCCAGCAGTGTCAGCATGCATTATGAATCCTGGCTCTGACTGTTCTTCCCCTTAATGGCACGAGTTCATAATTTTAACTAGTGATGGGCGGAGGATTGTTGTCATGGTGTTAGTATTTTATTTTTTGTTCCTTCCTGCATTATCTTCTAATGAATTTAGCTGGTACTCATATTTCCCCAAATATAAACGGCCTAATTAAAGCCAAATCGAGTGCTTTCCCAAATAAAACTTACTCATTTGTATCTGTACTTGTATGCATTAAAAAAGCATCTGCTCATTCGATCCAAACAATGTATTTGCTTCCATCCTCAATAGATAGCTTGTTTACTTATGTAATTAGCCGTAATTAATATATTAATTATGAGACATGTCAACATCAGAGACATGTCAGCATCGTTCCCAGCTGCGTGAAGCTCTTTGTGAAGCTACTTCAAAGAACAAGACCATGGTTTTTCATTAGATGAGGATTCAAAGTTGCTGTTAGGAAATGTTTTTGTGATCTGTTAATATCTAAATAGCTCACAAGAGCATCAAGCAAAATGGCACTTGCCACTGCAGTGAGGGGTGCGGTGGAAGGAGACACCCCCTTAGATCCTTAAAGCATGATGAAGGTTTTATAACTTAGGATCTGTTTAGCACTTGTCTTGTATCACAAACCCACCGTTTATACATGATATTAGGTCTCAGTGTTTATTCACACTAGAGAGAAAATAAAGGGGTTTCATTTTCCCAGCACTGGTCTGAAACATACTTTTATGTTGTATGTGTTTGTTTATGAGCAAATGTATCGATATCAATGTCAAAGATTCGTGTTTGATTTAAAGATGAGTTTATTTCATGTTTCATGTTTTCATTCCCCACCCACATTTAGTAAAAATACTTCACGGTGATTGGTGAGGCTCTACTGTATAACAGAAACAGAAGAGTATCCCTGCTCATGAATGTAAATGGAAACCGTAAGCAAGAGTTCTGGTGCCTGATATTTAAGTTTGGCCTGGAAATCTGGAAATATAAAGCACACCTAATGGAATGCATCCAAAATTATTACGTGTTTAAGGCAAGATTTTCTATATATTCTAAGCAATTCAGTTAAAAATCATGTTAGAACTTAGAAGTTAGAATTTTTTATTTTTGTGTGTGTGTGTCGGTATTCCTGACTTTCTTCATTCAGTGGTGCTGCTTGGTTGTTGTTCAAAGGGAAGTCTTGGGTGGAATTTCAGTTCACACCCCACCAAGGACAGCACACTGGGCACTTTAAAATGCCTAGCTCATGAAATGTAGATGAATTTCTTGCTTTAGTTACTAACCCCATGGCATAACTGGTTCAGGTTTAAATCGTTTTAATCTCAGTGATATAGAGATGTGGGTTAGCAGTATTTATTTTTCATTCATTTATTATTTTTATATTTTCCTCATGGTATAAATAAATCAATAAATGGTTGTCACATTGTCTAGTGCTCTAGGACCACCTCATTGCCAAAGTAGGTATGTCATGAGCCACACCTTAAAAGAGGGGGAGTGGGGGGGGGGGTTGTATCAGGTCTACATTACCCATCATCCCCTGCACCTCACGAGATCAAGTGCACTTGACTTACGCTTAAGCACGGGTATTAAGTCTCTGGTTGCAGTCTTTGTTTTGTGTTTGCCAAGCTCACATCATGTTCTTGTCTTTGTGTTTTTGTTTGTGTACCACGTGTTTTCTATCGTCAATTAAATCATATCTGATCTTGAATCTGCCTCCGACTCCAATTCCTGACAATGCCTTTCAGCAGCACTGGAATGGAATCCTTAAATGCAGTCCTAAATGCTATTTCCTTTCTTGCCAGAGTGCTAGCACAGCTTCCTTCTGAACTATTTAGGTTTTCCATATTTTCTTGCTTCCTTACTCGGTATGAATAGCAAAGTCATCACCTCATGAGCATGACCTTATAAGTGTAGCCTATAAAAGGCTCCTGCTAGGACATATTCATGCTCTTTCCAATTCCCATAGAGGAAGTGCATTCAAGATGCTGAATATAGCATCCTGATCCTTTGAGCTTTTTGCTAATATTTCTCAGATGGTGAATACAGACACAAATGCAGGTGAAAAACAGCTTTATTTAATAATGCTTGCAAGAAAATCCAAATTTGGAGACAAACGTCTGGTCAAAAGACAAAAAAAACAGATGAAGGATGAAAGGCAAGAAAACCAGAATAGTGTTAGAAAAAGAAAAATAGACTATGACAATTAATTGCTTGGAAAAGCCTAGTACAAAGGACAGTGTGTGTATTTTAAACTGTGTCTTGAACTGGATGTCCCACTCTACCCAGCGGTCAGTATAGTCCCAGAGTAACCTGCTATCCTGTAACATAGTGACTGCATTAAATGGCTCATAAGAATCACTTAAAAGCAGCAAAAAGAAAAGAGTTCCTCTAGGGACTGAGGCAGATGCATTAAACTTGGCATTAATGCAGGTTCCTGGTGCAGACACCGATGGTATCATTAGCAGTAAAGACTGCCGAAGCCCTGCATGTACTGTATATTGAAGAGGCATGCAGCTGAATATAATAAAGCTCACACAATTGTTTGCGATGCATATAAGGCTATGGCAAATGTGGGCTATATCCCTTACGAGGGGCAAAGTTGCTCCTGGCCCTTAATTAGACAATGCCTGTAATTGCAGACTCAATGGGAAACATGGCAGTGAAGTCCAGTGCATCACAAAGATAAGACAAGTTGACTGGCTCAAACACTATGTGCCAGAAGGCTGTTAAAACATGCTGTACCACCTGCCTCTATTACATAGCAGGTCTCTGCCGCACAGGTCTGGGAGGCACTAGAACATTGTATCTTTCTGTCTGAAACAAAGTGGACAGAGGCAGCAGGCTACCTTTAGATGCCTTTGTCCGCCACCATTGAAGTTCTAACTCTTGAGTGAATCCAACACTTAACACTACTGCTGCTTAGACTTTACTACTAGACTTTACTACTAGAAATCAGACCAAATGAACTCACAGAAAAGATTGAACTGGATCACGTTTGTGACTCGCTCAAAAGAGTGAGCTATTTTTGTAAACAAAACATATCTATCCTTCTGAGTATACTCACTTAATGGGCACAGTCCATTAAAAAGTGTAGAGGCATCTAGGCATCTGAAAATACATAGTCATTAAACACATCTTACATGCCGTAAGAGCCTTCTTGACAAAGCACAGCACCATCTCAGTTATAAATGCAGTCATGCAACAGCGACTGGCTCATATGAGGAATTTCAACCTCTGGAATTCAACTCCAGTACTGAAACTGCATGTTTCATCAAGTTGCACATCATAATTGTAAATTCAGGTGTGTCTTTAAAATATAAGGAAGGCAGTAATGGAGTCTCTTGGTCAGTGTCTTAGTTAATCACACACACACACACACACATATAAAACTATCTCTGCTGGATTTTCGAGACTGAATGTTGCTTCATTGCAACCCATGTGTAATCAGAAGTGATTCTCATTGTCAAAATAAATAAATAAAAAAAATCAGTATCATCACCACTTGGGTAAATGTGAACCTCAGTGGCCTAAAGAACAATATAAAAAAACTTAAGTGAGCTCTTTCTTAGTAAAAAATTATTAACATATTTCATGATTCTTGGCATCAATAAATACAACGGTATTTGCTCTATGACTAGCTTCCTATTTGAATATTATCCTCATGACTTTAGTACAAGGAAATTGTCTTGCCGGAAGTAGAAAGGAAAGTTACATCTGTAACTGTGTGGACGATCACCTGGGTCATCCAAGTTGATGAGAATGTCCAGAGGATGAGGATGATGTAGCATGGGCCTTATATAGGCTGCACATGTGAGAATATGGTGCCAAAGTGACCACTGTTTATTATTATTATTATTATTATTATAAGGAAACAAGCCAATAGGACAATTAGTTCTGAAGGAAACCATCATAGCCATCCTCTACAATAATATAAGTAGCCGTTGTGTTTACACACACACAGACATATTCATTTTCAGTGACTATAATTTAAACAAATCAGTCATAACTTTCTTTTTCCCTCTGTAAGCTCATATAACAGCATTGGAAAGAGGGAAAGAAAGAGAGAAAGACAAAGAGAGAGAATCAGTGAGTCCTATTACAGAGTAGCAGTAATTTCTCGCTTCTTTCTTCTTTCATCTGGTCATCTCTGTTCCATTTCATATAGACATCTCGAACAAATCCAGCATGAACTTACCCAGGTTGCCATACTCCTGCCTCTGTCAATTACTTGGTTATTATTTCTGACCTGGTTTGTCCGAGCGGATTTATAGGACTGACTGGTTGGATCATACGGTTGTCAGGGGTTACAATGTCCGGTTCCTGCAGAGATGTAACTGCAGTAACCCTTTGGTACATTCTGACTTTGTTTCCATGGCTTCATTGAGCAGATGGAGTGATGATGAGGAGAGTAATGACTAGAGCTCACAGAAACCAAGATCAGAGACATAAAAATAGCCCTTATTCATTAAAGTTAAAAGCATATAGTCAAATCTGATCGTCTAACAAGAAGATTCCACTGACAGTTTATGTGTTCAGTTTCATCTTTGGTGCTTGTGATGTATTATGTATATTAGCATACCATTTAAAACGCTTGGCTTGCAGTTAAATAATAAACAATATCACTATTATGAATAAGTATAGCAAGTAGATGATCAAATACTCATAAATACAAAATTGGAAATCCTAACCTAAAATATAGGTAATGAGAATTTGTGTATTTATCAGATCATTAGTTACAACTTCAAAGGAGTAATATACACTTTTACATGCAAGAGACATCATAAAGCTCTGACCTGGATGCAGAACCTTGGAGAGATGAACCACAAACCTAGGTTATTTATGGATTTCATCACTTACCGAACATACCAGACACGACTGAAGGAATTTTGGTAGCCTAATGTTCTATTTGATTGATTTCTTTCACTGTTATGTTTATTAAAAAAAATGTTCAGAATAGAAACTTGGCTCTGTCAGAATTTCAATTCACTTGTGATCACATTTCAGATTTTGTCTGTGTTTCTGTACCTTTGAGGAAGCTTCATTTGTGTTTGTGCTTTGGAAACATAGATGTGTAGGATTTTTTTCAGCTTTATGTAACAGACACCATTTATAGAGAGTGTCTTTAAAATCGGATGAGTTATATAAGACTGGCTTTCTTCCTCTGTTCTTTCTGTTTCCTTTTCTTTTTCTTGCTCATAAACTCGGTGGTTTGGTGGGACGGCTTCTGCCAGACCCTTTATCGGAGCTGAGGAGAGGAGGCATACTGGCGGAGGCAGTTGCCATGGCAACCCCGCTCTTTGCGGCAATGGTAGGATGAACGAAACATATGAGAGAAAGAGAGAGAGAGAGAGTTAGTGAAAGAGTTTTTATTGGGTGTATGTTTGTCTCTCACACACACTCACACACACGCTACAAAAGTAATAAGAAATAAAAATAAAAAGAAGTAATATGATATATGTCACACCATGCATGTTGTAACATGTTGTGTTGATGCACTTCCTGGTGATTTTGGCGCCCTCTAGACCTGTAACAGGAAGTCGGATTTGTTACCCAGCCTATAAATAACCGGCTCAGTGTTCAGTCCAAATGGAACAGATCAAACTGTGTGGGACAGCAAGTGTTTTTTATTGAATATACCACTGCCGAGGCAGACGCAGCAGCACAATTATTCATGATGTTCTGCACAAATGTCAGCTTATTACAAATTAAGGAGCTTAATAAAAAAAGTGTGTTATTAAAAGATATTGCAGTAGAATGCATAATGCATGCGCTATATGTGTGTAATAAAAAATATAAAACTTTGCGGTGTAAAAGCTATGAACTAAGATGAAATTATATAAAAATCGAACTAATAAAGGACTACTGTATGTGTAGTTTAGATATGATGGATAGAAAATGGAGTCTTATCGTAGAGATACTTCACATTTTGGTTTATTAGTAAGCAAACACCTTTTATAAGCATCCTGGTAATCTATCATACATTCTGCTTCATGCATTAGGTAAAGAAGGGCCATAGCTATCTATTTGCTATCTATTTGCCTGAAGCCAAGGTTACATTGCTTATAATCAGTGCTGGTTGTTGTTAGTCTTATATATTTTCCAGTACAGCCCCATATTTCAGCTTCATTTCAGATGTATTTTCAACAAGGATAATACAGTATACTGTATAGCATGAAACAGATTTCTGTAACATGAATGGATTAGGAACAAAACCCCCAAAAGCACTCGAGAGAAGACTAAAGGACTTGTGTGAGAAATAGACAATATCTGAATCACAAAACCAAAGAAAGCATAGGAATTCATGTAATCCTTGAGCAGTACCTCAAGATGGTGAGCCCAGGAGATTTATAAAGCCCAGCCCTGTGAAGTGGTAGTGAAGCAATCTGAATAAGTAAAAATATATTATATAAAAGTGTTTCAAACAGAAATGAGTGCTCGTCAAATTCATTTCCATTATTTGAAAATGTTTTTGTTTTTTGTTTTGTTTTTTTTTAATGAAGTTCACAAAACAGAATGATCCTCATAGTAGAAACTGTACAGAATCAAGAAGTCGAATGAGCAGTTGGTGCTCCCTAAATGCCTCCAAATTAAATTGTTGAATTTAGGACACTCAGAATTGTCTGTACGCTATATAGGACAGACTAAAACACTCCACAGAATAGTGAGTCAGTTTTATTGGTCATGCCAGTACCTAGACATTGGGGATCTTACCCAAGTGTCAGTTAAAAGCCCCAGGAATTAAATTAGAGTGCCCCTAATTAATTTGTCAATCACTGGTGAGCCATTTTTTTAAGAAATGCCACGGATATAGTATGTCCCTTGCGGGGATACAGGCACTACACATCTCAAAAAAGTGAAAACATATCAGATAAAAAAATTCTAATTCAGCTGATTGCAAGGGTATCAATACCAAGCAAAGTTACATACCAAGGCACTAGGTATAAAAGTGTGTGTGTGTGTGTGTGTGCATAGTTCCCCGCAATGTAAAATGTGTGTGGATGTCTTCATGTCTCAGAAAGGTATACCCATCAACAGAGCCCTCCTTATAGCTTGAATTGAGGATGCTATGTGAGCGTATAGGAGGATTTTCCAGGCTGATAATGACCTGCAATTTAAACCATCTTTAAAAAACAAACTAAACTGCCTTTGTCAGCTGACACACAGTGCTGAAGGCTAGCCAGTAGCTGAATAGGAATAAGCTAGTGATGCGCAACCTATGGCACTAAATACATTCTTTCACACAGCACTAGTTATGACATAATTCACTATGCTACAGTGCCGGGATTTCATTTACAATTTTATTTAGCTTTAAATGACGGAAGAAATAACTGTGAGTGAAATCCCTCTGGGAATTGATTTCAAAGTTTCCCATAAAAAATAGACTGCATTGTCATAGCCTAATACATCAATCACACAATGTAGAGCTGACTGTAGAATTAACTTCAACTAGCCTGAAATATTTCCAGACTTAATTTCTTTACAGTCTTCCTCACTGATTTTTCCACCATCCTGACCAGTAGACAGCTCTCCCCAACAAAAACTTGTATATGTATTGGGCACTTCAACCCGGTCTTTTGCATCGGAACAGAAAGGAGCTATGTTTTATTTTCTGTTTAGTTAGTTGTTTTTCCCTCCAGAAGGTAGTGTCGGGTTTCACACCTGTCAGATTAGGGCCACTGCAGAGCAGTGACTGTCAGAGTTTAACCACAGGGTCAATGAAGTCACCTAAAAAACCCCAGTGAAGAACCATAATTTTATTTTGACCCAGGACTGTGAATTGTTTGTTTTTGCATGCTTCATAATCATCTGAATAAATGAGCACTGGAGCTTTTTCTGAAGGCATTCATGGTTCACACTATGACCTGCACTCCACACATCGTTGCAGATCAGACAGGTACGCTTGCAAATTTATCAGTGTGAGAAGAAAAAAATCGACTTAATGCATCAATACAGTTTATACCTATCGAATGAAGACCTAAATAATCACCTGAACAGTAATTCCCTACAATAATGCAATAGATATGGGGCAGGAGTTCGTTTCACCAAGCCCCAAGAATGTAACTTAAGATATTAACTCAATACTTAATATATAAACATAAAATATAAAACTATGAGCAACACCATTTTCCTCTCACCTTGGTTACACTAATTTGCCCTAGGTGTGAAAGAGTGTGTGAATGTGTGTGTGAATGGTGCCCTTCGGTGGATATGTGTCCCATCCAGAGTTTATTCCTGCCTCAACTGTAATGTCCCCAGAATAAGCTCTGGATCCATTACAACACTAAACAGAATGAAATTACTACAGAATGTAAATGAATGAATGAATCAATCAATAAATCAATCAATCAATGACATAAGACATCTTAAAATGTATGGTAGTCTGTGACTTTTCACACAGGCTATCTTTCATTGGTCCATGAAAAGGTAGTATAGGATTTCCTACCCTTTTTATTGACAACACTTTGTAACTGATTTAAACTGCTGTGACCAGGAGTACAAGTCGTGAGCAACAGATGCTTCACAGCTCCAGGAAATGGTGTTTGATCCTGGCTTCCTGTTACTGCCTCTGTGAAGTTTACATGTTCTACCTGAATCATAATTTGTTTCCATATGCTTGGCATTGTTAACCACTTTCTAGTCTTATTGATATATCAGTGAAAGTTAAAAAGATTATTCTGTAATGTCAAGTAAAACATATCTATTCTGATAAATGGTAGTTGTTACAGTATATCTGCACCACTACACACAATTTCCCGAGCCCTCAGACCTGCATTAGACCATGGAGTAGGTAAACTCCCTGGCCAGTTATAAATGGCCAATATCCAATGAAAACTAAGAGTGTGGGAAGAATGTTAAGGAAGTAAGGTGCACATGGGGCTGCTTAATCAGGGACAAACTAATTGAATTAAGAAGCATGAGTGCCGTATGACTGTATAAGGAAAATACTAGGTTGTCAATGCCAATAGTGTTGATATGGAAGGATCCACATAGTTTTCCTGGTTACTCATTTTACTTAAAATATAATTCAAACATGATAGAAGGTATTTACCTGTTTAATTATTTTAGACATTTGACCTTGCTGTGATTGTGACCCTGTTTGGATGAATTTCAAAATCTTACCAGTTTATAATTCTACAGAAATCCTCCAGCTACTGCAGTGCTTTTTTAATCCATATTTTGCAATGCACACTAAGCGGAAGTATTCAGACATTTATGGTTTTGTTATTTAAAACACTTTCACTGCATGTATCCACTTATATACACATAATGTATTGTGGCATTGTACTAAATTGTAAAATGTATGGATTTTACAAGCATAAACAACATGTTTAAATATTTTAAGAATGAAATAAAAAAGTAAGTGGACACCGTAAATTAGCAGCCTTATACCAAAAGTACAAAATAAGCTGTTGTTGCCCATTACAACTTCAAGATGTCTAAAGTAAGACTGAATTAACTTTTTCTAGCATTGCATTCCATTTTCTCTGTGTATTTATTGTTCCTGCTGCTTTCAGGTCATCCTGCAACTCTTTTCTGATGACTGCCGAGCTCGTTTTTTACCTTCTTTAGCAAGTTTTGGCCAAATATTTGTGTAAAACATTTCGGATACGAGGCTTCCTTTATTTGTGAGCTACATTAGTCATAGCGCCAGTGCAAAACTAACTAAGCAAACCAAACACATCTTTCTAAATAATTCCTTTAAGACTAGAGTTAAATTCCGTAGGGCATTTGATATACCTCAAAAGACTTTTGTGCATTAGAGACTCTAATCTACTTGGAAAATTAGTGGCAAGCAGGTCAGTAATATAGATATATCTCTGTGCAATTAAGTAAATGTGCTATAAGTGCTACTCTCTTTCTTCTAGTGCTTTTAAATGCATAACGGACAACTTCAATGTAGTGTCTTCTTTATCATACACCTCAGAAACTATTTTATGGAGCAAATGCCTTTACACACATACACGCAACATGATAGTCTGTAAGCGTTCCAAATCTCTCTGGGCCATTAATTCCCTCGTCAGCGAGGCTGATGCCTGATTATAGTAATTTTGGTATAAGAAAATCAATGAATGCAGGTGGATAGGAGGTCATAAAAGAGAGAGAGAGAGAGAGAGAGAGAGAGAGAGAAGAGAGCTAAAGAGATGATACACTTACCCTGAGAATTCAATGTATTTGGTTGTTACTAGTAAATAAAACCGCGAACGCAGAAAATAAACTAAATTGGTCAGAGCAATTGAGAATTATTTCCCTACATGGCATTAACAACATGCTGAAGGCTCTGCTAACATTCAGTCGCTACTGAACAGAAAACAATGAGCAATTAATTTTATTATATGATGCTATAGCATGTCTAAGGACTTGAGTAATATTTCTATTCAATATCGTTTTATTTTATTGCCGAGCTCAACATCTCTCTTTCACCTTTCAATTACACACACACACACACACACACTCAAACGTTGTCCCACATTGCTGCCTTCAGTACTATGATTTTGGAAAATACGTCTTGTGTGTAGAGTGGCCGTCATATATAAATGATAATGTATAATGTCGAACATCCTGGCAGATGACACTGACTCTTTCAATAAAAAATGAGCTCCCAGTGAGAAGAAAAATGAAACATTTATTTGGAGAGAGAGAGAGAGGGAGAACCCTGTGGAGAGACATTGTTACAGTATATATTCTCCCAGAGTACGGTAAGTGATCTATGACATGAGTTATGAGAATGAGTGCTCTAACATTTCATGCTGCTATATATTTACAGTCTCGATCATTTGTTACACTTTATGCAAAGCGTACAAGGTGGGTATGTGGGAGGTAAATGTGAATGTTCCTGTTTTGGTAGCTGGGTGAAGAATTGTGTTCAGAGGGAAAGAAATGTTTGTAAGAGTGAGCTTTTACATGCTCAGAGAAGCAGGACGTGTACAGATGTTAAAGAAGGTGAAGCCTCTTTCTTTTTGTTGCTTTATGAGGCAACAAAAAAAAAAAAACTACAAGAAATGGGTTCACAAT